>NC_056733.1:1379365567-1379459847 GCF_019279795.1 Protopterus annectens
ATATATATATATATATATATATATATATATATATATATAGATATGTTACTGTAGATATAACATGTACATACCTAGGTTACGGTACAACAATTACGGGTAACATATGTTCAGACTGGGCATATGTTAGTGGGAGGTCCAATCAACTAACATCTACCTCCAACACCACCCCAGCTAGGTCAGTGAGACATGCAGACACACAAGAAAGGTAAATACGCCACTGCTTTCCAGACCACTGGCAGGAAATTACCAGTGGGAGAGATCTACCAGGTCTACACTTTAAACATGGATCATGGGGTCCCTTGTGGGACACCAAAAATTACTCTGTTAGGCAACGTGTAATGATTGACGTGACCAGGATGTAGCCGTACATGGAACAGTAGGTTGTGCAAGTCTGATAACAAATGTTTTTTTCAAAACGTACGACATGTGTCCTGAGACGGGGAGAGTGGGCAATGTGTAGGGGTGTGTTCATACCCTAGCTGCGCTCACAGTAAGTATGTGTCATGAGTGCTATAGAGGGGTGTCAGGTAGGTGAATCATGGGTATGCAATAATGGGCCTAAGTGTGCAGGTGTTGGTTGGCAGAGATGTATTAGGCCCGCCCAGTGGAAGTAATTAATATTCCTATGTGGGGACCGCATATGCTCATACCTCCCAAACCTGAAGAGCATATCTACTGGATAGTCTGTAAACCATTGGGGGAACACATAGGGAATATATCAGTGCCCTGTACCCGATTATCATGGACGTCCGTGATTACGAATCAGAATGTAACACAGTCCTAACTAAACCCTTCCAGAACTAGTGATATTAGGTGGACAGGTGGCGGAATACACTTAATGACTAATGACAACATGTATGAGTCATAAACAGCATGTACCTTGACAAATGTGAATGAATTCATATGCCCTGTGACTGTCAATGTGTCAGGTTAGTAGAACCAATCATCTAAATGTGTCCCTCAGGGTGTTATGCAGTCTCCCTGATACAGTGTTCATTCTCCCCCATTCATATGTGAGGTCTGCTTGTGACGAAAAGCGCATATTCCGCTGACCACCTTAGGTTGCTGATAGCATAATAGTTTGGGGTTACCACTTGTTCACCTTTGTGAGGGACACTCCATTCTGGGCAGTTGTGTCCTGCAAAATGAATGTTATGGCACATGGACTGTGATTTCAGGAAAAGAGTCCATATATTGTCTGTAGTGGTTGCATAAAACGATTTTGTTGCATCTGAAACACCCAGATGTCATAGGAAACAATATTAGCAACTATAATGCTACAAGAATAACCTTAACTTATGCAAACCGGTGAAGTAGTCAATTTTCTACTGGCTGTGGGTATGTGTTGCCTTGTAAAATCTGACATCTCTACATATAGGTCCTATAGGGCTGCCACCTTTCCAAATGGCCAAAGTGGGACCTGTTCCTTAGAAATGTCAGACGTACCAGGTCAGAACATACCTACAGCCGTGCATAGTACAGAAATATACATATTAGCACAAATCAAAGCTTAGTCTAGCAGCAGTCAAGTTGCCTATGCCACTTCACATAACATATCTAAGTGTCATTTATACAATAACCGTTACATGCAAATTATTAGAGAAACGTAGAATATAATATTGTCCTGTAATCAGGACATTTGCTATGCCTAGATTATTCTTGCATGACACATATGCCTAATGAGGGACTGTCCCATGCAAAGTGGGAAAGGTGTTAATCCTAAAGTCTCACTTCGGACAATTTAAAAGGTGGAAAACCTACAATAGGTATGCAGTAGCATGACCCGGCAGAAAGATGTGTTTCCCAAGACACATTTACTTGTCTGCATTGCAGAGTATCGGTTCCCATGTATCAGCCAGATAGGAGCAGATTGTATGAGGAGCATGCATATAATATGATTATGTCACTGGACAGGCCACCGATTCTGTACAGTCGAACGCCTGCCGTCACATAATGGTCAGCCATACCCGATACTGTAATCATGTAGTCCGATGTAATAGGCATCAAAAGGGATTGCGCCCACCCAGCGTGAGTGACAAATGCAAGCACCAATGTCGGTGCATGTGCAAGTGAGGGAGCGAGCTGGTGTAAGTGTGTTTATCTACCAGTATGCGAATATTGCACTGTTAAAGAAATGTGGAGTCTAAACAAGTATAAGGAGCTGTAACCAGAGGTCAGCAGTGCTTAACACCGCGCAAACCCATGCACAACCACTCCCAACTGCTGCAATGTACTTTACCCACTCCGTATCCAAAGGCCTTGTTCTGGCCGCAAACAAAGAACCGTCCTTTGCAAGTGTTGGTAGCAACACCCTGTGCACTCAGCTGATCAGAATTACCAATACACCATGGCATATATACAGACAATAGACAGTACCACACACATACCATACAGCACAGTCATCCAACAGTATAGCAATGTACTGGCAGATATGTCCAGACCACTGGTGTTTGCAGACCTGGCCATCTTGTGTTTGTGTGAGCATGCCCACTATGACTGTTACACATGTTGTCGACTGACATTACCGTCATACCTTCATGTGTTTGAGCATGGCCAGTATGGTCAACTGGATCGCATGTGTTACGTGTCCATGTAGTCAGCACTGTGGTGCCGACCATTGCATTGTACACTGACAGGTGGCATGCTGTGTCTGCAGGGTATCCATCAGTCATGTGGCATTGACTGTCGTTACATTTCTGCACAGTGTGGGGGGACATCCAACTGTATCCATATTGCTACACAGCACCGGGGGTGGCACACATGACTTTTACATGTGTACATTGGAAGGGGGGCACAGCTGACAGTTGTACACTTTTGCTACTACTGTACTGGTATGCCAGGTACTCCATTTCAGTGTGTGGACCTACCTAATGTGCTGGCTAGAGGCATACCAGTATAATTCTGATCCTAGCTTTAATTACCAGCATAGTGGTTTCAGACGCCCTAGCCTTCACAACCTACATCCAGCTGCCTGGCCTGCTGTAGTCTGTGTTTGTGTCTTTGGGGGAGATGGGGTCATCCATTGGGCATATCCAGAGGCCATTGTATAGCATTTGTCTGTATTGGTCTACACCTGTCCAGCTGTTTCAGACTTGTGTGGGCTGTATGGACACACATGATGTTCAGCCCATAACCTGCAGTGGGTTAGGACACACTGTGTACTACCGGCTACTATTGTAACCCTGGTATGTGCTACGGATGTCATGGTGCCACTATGGACATGTACTGTCCGCTGCCCTAACATTCAGCCACCAAATTCCCTTGCATGCTCACATCCATACCATAGCTACAGGTAAAAACACATTCTAATACAACTGCCAATTGGTAGGTTGATTGACTTACCTTGATGTGTGCCAGACCTGAGGATGGTGCTGGAGGGCTTCCTATGTCGGATGCACACAGTGCACTTCCTATACATGGCTGAGCACAGGTAGTGTCATGTTTGGAATGCCTTTTACTGTCTGTGTGAGTCAGAGAGGGTGAAATTCCCTGGGTACCTACTGTGTCTGTGCATATGCCATGTGTTGCCTCTTTGCCAAGGGCAGGTCATACTGTGCATGCCTCCTTTCACCTACTTGGTCCAGCTCAGGTAGTTCCTCCTCCGAGTCACACTGTGCCTGTACAGGTCTTGGCATTGGTGGGGGGCTGTGTGGCCCTGTCCCATGCTGTTCCTGCTGCAACTGTTTCCGCAGGATCATATTGTGTAGCATAGCACATACCATAACAATTTGGGTGCATGTAGCTGGTGAATACTGCAAGGCTCCACCGGATGTGTCCAGACACTGGAAGCATGACCTGAGCATCCCAAACACACGCTCAATTATATGTCTTGCCTATGCGTGTGCCCCATTATGGCGTAGTTGTTCAGGTGTGTGTGCATTGCTGATGGGTGTCATTAGACATGGCTCCAGTGGTTGCCCAGCATCCCCCACTAGGTGACTGTAATGGATGTCCATATTGGCAAAGGTGTGGTACAGCTGCGTCACATGCCATATATCGGAATTGTCATAGCTTCCAGGGCAGCCAGCACACACATTCAGTATAATGCCCTGGCCGTCTCTTACAACCTGGCAGTTGATGGAGGGTATGTCCCTGTGGTTAATGTAGGCCCTACCCTGCTCACCGGGTGGTGCTTTGATGCATACATGCATGCAGGCTATAGCACCCACTACCCCAGGGTAGTCTGCCATTTGGTGGAAGAGACACATATTGCTGGTCAACACCTCACATGTGTTGCGGACATGTACGTGCTCACTGGCATGTGGTGACATGGCATCTATGAACTGGTGCAATACTCTGGATGCAGATGCCTGTGAGATCCCCATGATATCCCCAGTTGTGCTTTGGGAGGTACCTGTGGCTAGTATACCTAGGCCTACACATATCTTGGTATCCACTGGGATGGGTTTCCCTCGGCCTGTTCGATGTGTCAGGTGTGGCTGGCACAGCTCAACAATCATCTGTAGGAGGTCTCTGTCCACCCCATAGCGCTCCAGTATCTCTAACTCATGTAGCCCTTGGTAGGTTACTTGGGTCTGTAAAGTCTTCTCTGTCTCCTCACTGAGGGTTGTTCAGCAGCATTCACATCCTCACCACCCTCAGCCTCCTATACATGTTGGTCTATGTTGCCTGCTGCAGCCCTTCTCATTTGGTTGGATTGTTTTGAGAAATGTCCCCGCATGTATTCACCAGTGGTGTAGAATGTGGAATAAACCTGGTGTATGGTGCTTCCTCACTTTACCATAGTGTTCTGTGCTGGGCTGGGCATGTAATCTGCTGATTGTGCTAATTATCACCTGCTTGCACAGCTTGTTCACCTTGACTACTCCACTACTGCTGTTTTTCCTCCCAATTTCACTAGGCAGGTATAGACACACCCCTAGCTTAGGCGTGCTAAGGCAGGAGCACTCCCGAGACACAGGGCTCCAATGTACGTACAGTATGCCTGACACCCCCCCATGCTTTCACCTATATATATATAGATACACCTACACACATATACATATACACACACATACATAGATATAGAATATATATCACAACAGCGGACCACATGACACCAAAGCATTACACAAGAATGAAAAGGAAACCACATGTGCCTCCTGCATTATGTACTGGTGTTACTATCAAGGCAAGTGTGTTTTGTTGCATCACACGGGTCAGACTGTATTAAGGGTAAGAGTAGGGCTGCTGACATTTACTCACCAGACCTATTGGCGAATGTATGTGTGTGTCTTGCCAACCCAGTCTCTTCGGTGATTGTGACATTTGCGCACACTATATAGGAAAACAACAAAACACGCTCAACACATCCTGGAGCTAGCCACTCATACCAACACATAGGATACGACTGCCAAACGCACATACCTGTCATGTCTTGGAATAGGCCACCTACCTGTCTATTCTATCACTCTACAGCATTACACAGTTACAGAACACACTACAGGGATTACTGAATCACAGCACTCCCAGAGGCATACTTCTAGGTGGGTGACATCATCAACAATAGAAAAGATGCCAATATGGATTGTATGGAGAGTGAGCAGTCTAAAAGCATTATTCTGTCCCTAGGTAGATGGAAACACACACACACACAATTGGCATGGCTGGGATTAAAACATAGACCTAACTATCTTATCACACTACAGCATTACGCAGCTACAGAACATGCTATGCAGATTACTGAATCACAGCATTCCCAGAGGCTTGCTTCTAGGTGGGTGACATCATCAGCAATGGAAAAGACGCTCATAAGGATTGTATGGAGAGTGAGCAGTCTAAAAGCATTACTCTGTCCCCAGGCAGGTGGAAACACACACATAATTGACATGGCTGGGATTAGAACATAGGTTGATAGTAGTCTGTCATTCGACACCCATGTAGCTAAAGTAGTTAGGAAGACCTTCTACATTGCCCACCTTATCATGAAGGGATTCTCATCTAGATCAAGGGAGGTCATAGTCTCCCTATACTCATCACTCATCAGACCAATGATTGAGTACAATGCCCCATTCGGAATGTATCTGACCCGACACTTGCAGCAGCTGGAGAGGCCACAAAAGTTCCTCACCAAAAGGATAAAGGGTCTCAAACATCTGTCCTATGCTGCCCGACTGAAAGAACTCCAGCTCTATTCAGTCGCTTACCGCTTGCTCAGAGGTGACCTTTGCCTAACATACAAGGCCATGTCAAACCCAGATTTGATGAATATGCTTCACCTCGAAAAATCTAGATCCGTCAGAGCCACAAGGCGGAGACTTAAACCTCGACACGGCTATTAATAGGACGTGCTGGAGGGATAGATTCATCACCCAAAGACTCCTATGCTGTGGAATAAAATCCCGGTATATGTGAGGCAGAGCACCTCGCTGACCTTGTTCAAGAGAAATCTTGACCAATGGATGGGAGATCGCAGATATACCCCAGGGATTACCTCAGTGTCACTGCTCAACAGAGGCACAGCAAAATAATGGGTATAGTTCCCCATACTAAAGGGGTGGCGTAAGCCACAAAACTATGGGCTAGGCTTGTAAATGCCCTCGGGCAGATAGCCTAGTATGAACCTATGAACCTATGAACCTAACTACCTTATCACACTACAGCATTACGCAGTTACAGAAAACACTACCGAGATTAGTGGATCACAGCACTCCCAGAGGCATACTTCTAGGTAGGTGGCATCATCAGCAATGGAAAAGATGCTGATAAAGATTGTATGGAGAGTGAGCAGTCTAAAAGCACTTCTCGGTCCCCAGGCAGATGGAAACACACGCAATTGGCATAGATGGGATTAGAACATAGACCTAACTACTTTATCAAGTAACACACCAAACAGCCGGTACTTCTCCAATTCTCCTTTAATGTAAACGACCTGGTACCTCGGCAATTCGCCTTCAAGGATCACAACTAATTGCTACGCAGTAGCAGTTTTTATAGTAAATAATTAAACAGTCAATTAATCAATTTGCTAATAAATTCCAAAAAAGGAGAAACATATATACTTTTTAAAGTGACCTTATAATAATTTCCTTTTGAGTGAATATTCATCTCAATAAATATGTACATTTTTATATATATTATTATAAATATATTGTTAATAAATTTATATGTGAAAAATAAATATAAACATAATAAATTACCTTTAAATACTGTAAATAAATAAACTGGTTAAGTTTCATCAAATGCCCAATTCTAAGTTCAAACCAAAAGGTTTCAGAGTGTTAAACTTCAAAATCATCCTAGTTTCCAACTCTAATAACCTATCAGAAATGTTGTCATTTACATTAAAGGAGAATTGGAGAAGTACCGGCTGTTTGGTGTGTTACTTGAATTTTTGTTCTTTTGTTCTTCTAACTACTTTATCGCACTACAGCATTACTCAGTCACAGATCGCACTACCGAGATTACTGGATCACAGCACTCCCAGAGTCATACTTTTAGGTGGGTGACATCATCAACAATGGAAAAAATGCTGATAAGGATTGTATGGAGAGTGAGCAGTCTAAAAGCATTACTCTGTCCCCAGGCAGATGAAAACACACACACACAATTGGCATGGCTGGGATTAGAAAATACACTTAACTACCTTATCACACTACAGCATTACGCAGTTACAGAATGTGCTACCGAGATTACTGGATCAGAGCACTCCCAGAGGCATACTTCTAAGTGGGTGACATCATCAGCAATGGAAAAGACGCCAATAAGGATTGTATGGAGAGTGAGCAGTCTAAAAGCATTACTCTGCCCCCAGGCAGATGGAAACACACACACGCAATTGGCATGGCTGGGATTAGAACATTGACCTAATTACTTTATCACACTACAGCATTATGCAGTTACAGAACACGCTACCAAGACTACTGGATCATAGCACTCCCAGAGGCATACTTCTAGGTGGGTGACATCATCAGCAATGGAAAAGACACCGATAGGGATTGTATGGAGAGTGAGCAGTCTAAAAGCATTATTCTGTTCCCAGGCAGATTGAAACACACACACACACAATTGGCATGGCTGGGATTAAAACATAGACCTAACTACCTTATCACACTACAGCATTACACAGTTACAGAACACGCTACCGAGATTACTGGATCACAGTACTTCCAGAGGCATACTTCTAGGTGGGTGACATCATCAGCAATGGAACAGACGCCGATAGGGATTGTATGGAGTGTGAGCTGTCTAAAAGCATATTACTGTCCAAAGGCAGACAGAGACAAACACATGCCAGTGGTGTGAGCAGGACAACTGCCTATCTATGGACCACTATTACAACACTACATAGATACAAGACATGCCACAGACACTGCACCTTTCAAGACAGTCAATATGACCTTCTAGGAATGCGGACATCGACATGGATGCTGGCAGTTACAGTGTACATACCTGTGAACCAGTGTGTTCAATGTAGGAATACATCCTGAAGTGGGGTATGGCCTTCTGTTGCCTGGATGACCACTATCGCTATACAGGATTACAATGGTCATGTCCATACACATGGAGGCACATAACCAACACAAGGCATATCTGGGCATGCTCACACAGTAGTACACGTCCGTTTGGAATGCACTATGTGTCCATCTACACAACGGCATACTGGGCATGCTCACACACTTAGTAGCTAAGGACTGTCTTGTATGCACTCTGATTCTAAACACGGAAGGGCACAGTGTGTCGATAGTCATCATTGTTAGCATGAACGCTGCACTACATATATCTGACACCGGTCTTCTACACAATGTCTGCTGCTGTCCATCACCTTAGCTGTACCAATCTAAACCTGGCACACTAATACCACCCGTGGTGATGTCCTGCCAGGAGTGGCTACTTCACCCATATAGTACCATTCATAGAATGATGTCCTGAGACCAGGTAAACACCCTGACACCTAGAGGACAACTGCATTGTATGTGTATGCTAAACAGTGCTAGATGTGTAGCGTTCGTAATCACAGCTGCCAATCTAGATCCAACAATGGGGAATACTGGCATCTGTGCAGTGAGGAACACCTGGCATAAGGCTCAGTTGTGCACAATAGCACTACCACCATATACCTCAGATACAGACATGTGGGCCATAACACCATTACGGACCGCTCCAGGTGGTAGTGTCTCCACGTACATGAAGGCCACTCACATGTACTGACCAGTACTCTCAAAAGCCATTACAGATCTGTCAGGTGCAGATCACTGTGTCAAAAGCCACATTCTAGGATGTAGCCCTCAGACATCACCATGTCCTTGGACCAGCAACACACATTCATACATGTGGCAGAACATACATTAGTACAACACCATGTGACTCATGACCAGTGGACTGTATCTAGCTCTACAGCAACTGTGCAGACTACCAATGTACTGACATGGTTCCATCATGTGTTATGCAATGCAATGATACCACTATTCATAACCAGGTCGGCTGTACACATAACATGGTCCCTGGGTAATATACAGCTGTGACAGATAACTGTTGCTGTACACCAGTAAACACACTCATGTTTGGATATGACATACATGTACGTGCCGTGGATATGTACATGCCCCACACACACACACACACACACACAACACATATGTACATGGCATAGCTGTTGCTGTCCTTCGTGCAGACAAGTGGCTACAGCAATTACACACAAGCACATGGAAGGTAGGTCCATGGCTGTTGAATGCTAACAATACATAAGGTGTGATAGCAATGTTGACTGAGTTAACATTCCCTCTGTACTGGTTACCCAAGACAACTATCATATCATACAACAGTCCATGTGTCATGTATGTCATCACACATGTCCACCAATTGCAATGCCTACAAACATGGCTAAATGACAGGAATGTAGGACCTACACACATGTACATGTAGTGGTGTGCATTCAGCTACCATGCGTGTGCAGTAACTGATGTTTGCAGTTGATCTGTGTCTTACTACAACATGCAGTTGCAATGCAGCCCCATCACTGACACCTGTATATGGTGAAATACTGACAGTACGGTAAGATGTACATCAGGTATGGATGGATGTGTGTACATAAAGTGGTGGGCGAAATTTGCAGATGGATGTTTGCTGAAGACAGCTCACAGGTGTGTCACAAGCCATCCTACTATAACATGTGCAAACCCTAAGCTATGTTTCTGTTAATTGAAGGTGAAGACATACAACTTATACAGCGATCATGGTGTCACTGACTGTAAATCACTTGACACCTGTAACACTTAAGACTTCCCGTGTGCATATAGCAGCACAATTGCCGAAGGTAGCGTCGGTACACATTGTAATGCGGGCAATACTGCTGCATGTCTGTCATACATATCATAAGATAGCAGGTGTTTGATTCACAGTACTGCCATGTGTGTTTGCTTGTGTGTCCATATATGCCACATATGGTGGGGAATACATCCCAATTGTTACACTCCCCTGTACACTGTTGTAGAGATCTGTACATACTGCAGTGTAGAAAGCAAGACATAGGCAGGGGTGATGTGTGTATCACACACATGTTAGCTATCTGTATGTGCATGACATAGGTAAATTCAATTGTGGACTCCACAGTGTGTGTGTGTGTGTATGTATAGCTGTCTGGTCCATGGAGAGAGGATGTATGCTACCATAGTGAACAGATGAGACCCCTAACCCCTCCAGGTGATGCAATCTACTACCCCGTTGATGCCGTCGGTCTTAGGCATTACTGACTACCTGTACATGTTCATTCTCTGTGTTGCATCATGTGGGTGCACAGTACTGTAATGGTGATTACCACATAGGCAGGGGTCCTCACCTCAGCACTATCAAGTGTGTGTATGTGTTACAGTGTCATTGACCCTGTGAGTGTGGGCATGTTACTGTGTCTGAATACATGTGTGTGAATATGCGTGTGTGTGTGTGTGTGTGTGTGTGTGTGTGTGTGTGTGTGTGTGTGTGTGTGTGTGTGCGTGTGTTTAGTTGTGTGTTCTCATCCTGTAATGTGAATGTGTATTACTGCTACACAGTGAGGCCTCATGCTATCAACTGGCCTCTATCCTTGACATCAGCTAGACCGCTATGTAAACTCCCTGCACCATGTAACTGTACATGTGATGTCACCTGGTATGGATGTCACATCTCTAGTCACTGTAGCTTAGTATACAGCTCACATGCTCCTGGATCAGTAGATGTGTAGACATCTTTGGAATGTCAGCCTTTCTAACAGTGAGGTTGAAGCTACATATAGCATGCTGGTATTGCCATTCATGCCTGTGAGTAGTCCACATTTACACATGGGAAACTGCAAACACTGGTACTTAATGGCACATGCAATTAGACCTTAAGGAGGGAAGCAGGGCATCATTACTAACATGCTGTTACTGTTGTTACCAAGACACATACTGTGAACATAAAACAATGCATTCTAAACCTGTACTACATGATATGTCTGCTGCGTGTCAAAAGTACACAACAATTGTAATATACACTTATCTCCCTATTCTGTTCACCCTGTGCATCAGACCATATGAGCATGTCCCTGCACCAATGGTCTGGATGACAGGGATGTGGCACAGGCATCATCATATGCACAGGGTAATAATGTTTGCCAGGGGCCTAGGCTGCACCAGTGGATGACATCATGTGTGTTGGTTAGTGGCTGTGATCTAATTGGCCATGTGTGGTTGTTATGCATGTGAGTGTTGCGGTGCCTTACAGATGTTTCTGGTGTGTGCGTGTATGTGTGCACACAGTTCTGCCATGTGTCCGGTCAACACAGAGGTATTATTGACAGCTCCAGACTGTACAGACCAGGATTTACAGCTCACGGTGTCCAGCCACGGCCACGTGACCTGTGCCTGCCAGGGGTTGCACAGGCACTACCAGGCAGAGGTACAGATTGGGTACTGACCGATGACACATGACCACTGGAACCGTGTCCCCATTGGGACCATCCAGGGCCACGTCCACATGGTCTGCTGTGTCCTGGTGTGGACAGCGCAGCATCAGCTGCACTGCTGCTGCTACCGGCACTATGGGAGCGGGCATGTGAGGTAGCTCGTTCACGTAGACCTGCACCAGGTGGTGTAGCTGGCCTATGTCCACGTGCCCTATGTCTCACTCCTACCAGATGTTCCAGCACAGACAGCTCACGCTTGCAGATTGTTATGCCACAGTCAAGGATTCCAACTATGTCACCCAATCGTCTGTCCAAAACTTCAGCAATCTGCTGTTGAGCATTTGCCAATGCCTGGATGTTGTCATTTAAAGAATGGATAGCAGCACTCTGAAGCCTCTGCCCTTCTCTGTTCTGCCATTCAGCATGTGCCTGTGCCGCCATTACAGTCTGAAACATATGTCTGGTGACACCAGCTGCTGCGCTCTGTCCTGCAGGTGCATGTCAGCCAAAGGTCCTCCTACGAGCAGCACTGGCCACATACCTGTGTGGCACATCTGCAGTCATTTGACTGACACCATGGTGTGAATACACACCTTCCGTAGCCACCACACGTTCCTGTTCCAAGCTAACACACGCTAACTGTCCTTCCTCTATGGTCACTGGTGATGGGGTATGTGTTGGCATGAGAACTGTGTGCGGGGAAGAGGGGGATATAGGTTGAATGGCAACCAATGGAACAGATTCAGCCCCTGACAACCCTGCCTGTACCTCAAGCATATGTTCATCATCACTGCTAGAGTCTGTGTGGACACTAACATCAGAAGGACCACAGGAGGGTAACGCACCTACATCACCTGTGAAGGCAAACAAAGACTCTACATTACAATAGAGACACACACACAGACACACACACAGACGCACGCACACACAGACACACACACACACACACACACACACACACACACACACACACACACACACACACACACACACACACACACACACACACAATGCATGTGATTTGACAGAAAGCATGCAACATGCATGTGATACAGCAGACGGCATGCAGCTCAGACATTAATAGTGGTAGTTATCAGACATCCTTGGGTTTCACACAACAGCAAGCATGTGTCATAGCAGAAGCCATGCATTTCACGCAATCATGGTAGTAAGCATGCATCCCTGTATTTCACCATGTGGACCAGTACAGGTTAACAGTACACATGGCTGATGTGAGGCATATGACCTTGACATTAACATGTAGTATGACATGTAGTCTGCTGACGTGTGCATTGACATGCAGACATGTTTGACACAATGGTGTCCTGACACATGTACAGTGGTGTAATGGTGTCACATTGCAGTGTTGTCTGTATACCCTACAGATAGAATGCATTTTTAGCAGATGTGCATGACCATTGAAGGGTATTATGAGTCGTCTATATTACTATACAGTGTGAAGTACAGACACAGTGCCATTGCATGGAATCATGAGGCATCTTTATTGCTATACAGTGTGGATTACACACGCAGTGCATAGCCATGACTGTGTGCATACACAATGCAAAAATACTGTGGATTGTGACCCACGTCACTGAGGTATATACACACTAAACCATGATGTGTCATGTGTGACAGGTCACCGAAGGACATACAGATGATGTCCCTGCACAACTGCTAACATTTCTTAGCTGCCTGACAACCATGTCCACACATGGCAGACTTGTCAATACGCCATGCCCCACATGACATTTGTGTACCACTCACACAAGGTGCACGGCTGACAGTTTTGTCCAACAGCAGCAAGGGAAATGTACTGTATCTGTGGCCTGATGTGGTGTGTGTGTATGTATGTGGATGCTGTACAGGTGACTACTGTCATGCTGTGACACAGTCATGATGTTCAACACATCTTATGTGGTCGAATTAAGTGACACCTCCACAAGCTGTGCACAGGCTTGTAGGATGTCCAGTGTTCCACATCTGCTATATAACCATTCAATAAAGGCTATAGTTGGACCGTGTGTAGCCAATGTACAACAGGGTGTACACACAAACACATCACATCTACTGTTTGTTGCTACATATCTTTAGCCATCCTACATGGCCATGTGTGAACATGTGTTGGCCAAATGTTTGTGATGGCCATCTATCGTGTTGTCCCATATGACATACAACCATAGATGTCAGATACTCCACTGTCCACAGGGTTATGCAGACAAAGGGTTGTATGTTTGGTATGTGGGGTATGTTTTATGGGATAGTGAGACAATGTTGCAGCCAGACCACTACATGTCATGGACATGTCAGAAGGCACATCACAATGTGTGCACTCATTGCAGGGGCATATTCGACAATGGCGAATCCTGTGGGCTTCCCGTACTCCAGATCACTGTGTAGTACTGTTTGCGTACCCCACATGTGTTGTTCTGATGTATAGTACATATTCCTATATTGAACAACACCTCCACCATTGTATGCACAGCTGTCCACACACCTACCAATGACAGTTTCTGTGGTTTCATGTTGGTGTTTCATTTAGTTTGCATGTATTGCACATGGGTAGCCAGTGTGGTTGATTAAAGATGCGACCTGTATATCTTGACCGGACCATACATTATGTGTACATGTGCATGTGTTAACTGGCCACATGGTGGCTAGATCTGTGCATTAACATGCCTGATACATATAACTGTCTCACCTGCAATGGCCTGCTGTCTCTGCAGCACACCAGAGGTACCTATTCAGGGGTGACACAGCAGTATGATCATTATCCATGACTGTATGACAGCTACAGGGTGTAATGTGCATGTTAACACATTCACCAGTACAATAGGATATACTATGGAGTATGCACATGTGTGCATACACAGGGTAGCATACTATAGTATGCAGCATGTGTGTAAACATACCTTCCATATGATGTTACATTACATATTGTACAGTGACACATGCAACTAAATGGGATATAATAGTTATATGTGCAGTAGTGACTTACCAGGCAACTCCAGGCTCAGTGGTTGGGGGACACCCAACTCCACGTTGGCAGCTAGGGTTTGTGGATGCTGTTCTGATGGTGTCCTGAGATTGGCCAGTAGCTCTTCGGTATGTGTGAGTGGGGGCTGGGTTGGTGGCCCACCACCTGTTGTACCTTGTTCCCTGGCAATTGCATTTGCACGCTGTTTCGCATGTTTGATCAGGTCCGTGCAGTGTCTGCACACCTGCTGGTAGGTGTGGTTATGGCCACCCACATCATTAACCCTCCTGTGAAGTTCCTGCCACAGGTCATCACGCTGCTGGGCATGCTGTGGCACATGGCTGAACAATACCTCATAGTTATCCTGGAGGTAAGGTATGAGGGCCTCATCCTCCAAGCAGCTATAAGCTGGCAGTCTTGATCGAGGCATATCTGGAAGACATAATGATGAAGACAGGTCAAAGTATCTCAGAGATGCACAGAGATACATCTGCACATACATGTGTATTACATTTAGTACATATGAACAGTTGTCTTTGCAAATCTTCATGACACTGACACCACTGACATGTTTGTGTCACACACATGTGACACCCAATGGGGATTGGATATTATCACCATATATGTGAGTCACCTCATTACATTGCTCATACTCCATGTGAATGCTGTCGTGATGTGGGCATGTCTGTTTGCCTGTACTGGTGTTCTTACCTATCAGCACATGCCTGGATGTGACCACATTAATGTTGTTGACCTTGATGCTGTGTATATGTCACATATCAACACATACACTGCCTTAACAGACATGACCTGTGACAATGCAGGCATGCGCACGGAAACCTTTACATGCATGTGTTTTGCCATATACATCTACACTGCACTGTACAGCACTTCAACATCATGCCACATATCGCCTGTGTTGCACATGTGATACACATGGGACAATGGCTAGCCAGATGGTATTTGCAGGGATGGTTGTCAACTATAGCATGTACGGCTAAGGTCATGCAGTAGTCTGTATGCCCTGTGCCATGTATGAGCATAGGATGTAAGGTTTTCTATCTGTATCTGACAGCCATGTTCCCACCACCAGGTGAATCAGTGCCATATAACTGATCCAGATGGTTAATGATACATCTACCATGCAGTCATCACACCATGTCTGACAGAGGTGAAATGTGCAGCTTTGCTGGACAGGGTTGCATAGTGTGGCAAGAGTATGTAACGTGTATGGCACAAAGATCTGTCCAGCATGTGGTGATCCTTGTACTAGGAAGGTGGCTGTCCATGACGTATGTATTTCAGATCAGGATATGTACGTGTAGCATGTCCAACATCACAGTGTTGGACATGTCTTTATGCAGGGTAGGCAGCATGCTGCATAGTGGAGATGAGGATTGTGAAGTCTGGTGTTGCCCATCCAAGCATGGGCAATACCCCTGAAAGGTGATATGTGATCCAATATTGGTCACTTGAGTGATGAGTATGGCTGTACAATGATCAACATGCTCATGGATGGCACCCTGTCATGACTAGGGTTGCCTCTTATGACTACCTAATAGGCTTGGTGACGTCACTAGCTCAGGGAGGTAAACTGCACAGTACATCCCTTACATACAGTGTCCATTATGTTGACCGCTGCCTAGGTGGTAGTTTATGGGTATAGGGTTATTAACCTAGCAGTGACAATGCAAATATGCAGCTGTCAGATTGTGCACATATCTCACGCACCTCACCCACAAAGCCCATTCTTTATGTTGTCCACAACACTGAGTCAGCTATTGCTCCTAGGTCATGGCCATTCACATACTTACATACGCAGATGCCTCCCATTTGCCTGTGTGGTATGGGCTACAATGAGGGGGAGTGCAAAACATTAACCTTTTTTACTGTAGCTGCCACTGGTGTGATATGCACATGTCACTCAGACACCTTTTGTAGTGTTGGTTCTGTCAACAGGCAACTGGCAGAACACTCCTGTGACATGCAAAAGTACATCTACTATACTGAGTGTAGGTGGAACACAGTATGGGTGATGATATCCTATGACCTGTCACATGTATGATATGCAGTGTGAAATCATCTGTACTGTCATCTACATCTGTACTGCTAACAACATATACATTGATTAAGGGTCAAGGACTTTCAGACCAGACTCAGCAGGGTAATAGAGCAGTGCCTCCCATTATGAGTGGTGTCTCCACTTTGTGGGTTGCGATAACTGTTGATGTGCACCATTCAGTGTTTTCACAGACTGACATGAAGCTATGTTTTACATGATGTGTATGTGTAGAGCAAACTGTTTTGCCATATGTGTATGATACAACCAGGGATGTGGACAGGTCACATGCAGCCTGAGTGCCCCTTGTACCATAATAGTTATGGTTACAGGGGTTCTTTAGTGTTCATGGATATGTGCTTGTGTACCTGTAGGGGGGCAGTGAGTTTATGTTATCCGACACCCTATCTGTATCGCTTATTCATGCTCAGCACTTGTTCAGAACATGTAAGCACTTCATGAGCTACTAATTACTATAGCACTCAATCCTACTCATTTCCTACAGGTAAACACTGTTTGTACTTACATTTCCAGCTTGCTTAAAGTAAAACAACTGTTGTGCACACTCACCTCACATATCTAGTGAGAAATAGTTGAATATTCAGGCATGTCCAAGTGTCAATTACCAGTGTTATCGCCTGTCTATATGATGAATATGGGCATCATGAGGCAATATAGAAATTGTCTCATGTACACAGTCAATGCTCCCCTCCTAACATACAACACTACAACCTGTGGGAGACGCACATATGTAGCCATACTGGAGGTAATGCTCTCTCCAACCCAGACTGAACCTGACAATCATGTGGGGATGTTAAACGTTTGCACCACACCACACTCATCACATAGTCTCACTAGATCTCCACCACCAGAGGCCACACATAGTAAGACTACAACATTTGCAGAGCCTCTCAATACTACTCTGTGTAGGCAACAGAGGACTCCGAAGCAGAAATGCAGGCAGTCCCCATCACCCAACACAACACCAATTACTTATAGCCCACAGACTCAAGTGTGCCCATCAAATGCAGCCAATGGGGGGGCGATGTAACATACCCAACACACTGGTAATAGGTGACTCTATAGGCGGTCACACTGATGTCTCACTCAGCAGGCTACACAAGGTGATAGTCACTTTCAGCTGGCTGTTGGGTAACAGGATCCACAACATAACCTATGCACTCAGGTCACTCCTTCAACAGGTACAATATGACTGTCATTCTCCATGTTAGTGTGAATGCCCTGAGATGTAACTTCCTGGACTACATGTACAGAGACATGCAATAGCTCTCTGATCTTGTAGCCCAGGCAAGTATCGCCCTAGCCCTGAGAAGCATTCTGCATTCATCCAGACTGATAATGCAGTATGACTGAATTATTCACTTCAACAGTTGGCTATGCTTCTGGTGCCATTCCAAGGGTATCCACTATCTGTCTGCTTTGAATGACATGGTCGACAGAACACAATCCTTTGGCACAGATGACCTGCACCCGTCGACCCTGGGATTACGGATAATGTGATAAAAACTGAAACCAGGACACCAAACAAGGATCCACAACAATATAACAAACACGATTCTCCACCATAGCAATTTAAGGATGCAATTACACCAGGCGTAAGATGAAATCCTTTAATTCCAGCAAAACTTCCAGACTAAGCGCTTTCACCAGTAAACTGGTATCATCAGAGTCTCCGATGATACCAGTTTACTGGTGAAAGCGCTTAGTCTGGAAGTTTTGCTGGAATTAAAGGATTTCATCTTACGCCTGGTGTAATTGCATCCTTAAATTGCTGTGGTGGAGAATCGTGTTTATTACGGATAATGTCTAAGGCTCTTGCTGCTCCTATAGTGTCTGTTTTAGGCACAGTTCAAATAACATAGTCACCACCATAACAGGAACAGACAAGCAAAACCTGAGGGTAATGTTACTCAATGCTTGACATCTTCATCCCAAATGCACTCACCCGATGCACTCCTTGTAATGGACCACTTTGATATCTCTGCAGTGACTGGGACCTGCTTCTAGTCTCCTGAGAGCACCCTTGCACTAACAGGCTATTACTCAGACCACACCTTTCAGTCATGTAACCAGGACCAAAACACCCATGGCAGAGGTGTGTCCATATTTTCCAAGGATATCCACACCTCCAGGCTGGTTGCTTAGCACAATGCATCAGAGGTAATCCAAGTGCAACTAACTGTGGCCATAACTGCTATACAAATTGTAGCTTGCTACGGATTCCAAACCATACCCCACCATTAACGGCCCTCATTTCTTGGTGTACTGGAAAGTAGGGTTAAAACAGGAACTATTGATGTGCGACTGACACTACCCCACACTTAACTGGGATACCTACTCATGTACCGACACATTAGGCCAACGCTTTCTGGAATTCATAACCTCCAATCAGCTGGATCAACCTATCCACACCACCACCAGGGCCAACAGTATCCTAGACCTGGACATTACCAACATGTGTGACTGGTGTTCCACACCTGGGGTTATCCCCTAGTTGGTCAGATCCAAACGTATGCTAATCACCCTTGTTATCCACATCCTGGCACCACACCCTTCATGGAAAACACAGTACAATATTTCTACAAAGCCAACTTCAGGCTTCTTATGACAACAGTAGTAAACGTCATGACACCCGTGCAGATGGATAATATAGTTACAAATGCTGAATCATACACAACTGCATGTAATTTGCACTTACACGACTGCATGGATCATGCTATCACAAATAGAGCCATGACGGTACCCACCAGATAACGGATGCCACTCTGGGGGTCCACTGCCATGGACATAATGTACAACAGAAGGAGGAGACTGTTGCAAAGTAGAGTACAATCCCATGGGTGGGGTAGCTCCCTGGTCAGCCTCAGTAGAAATCTGAGATCCCTTATCACATCCTCCAAAGCTAGCTACGTAAACATTACTGCGACTCATTCTAAGGACTACCACAAAGTGTTCTGGAGGTATGTTACTACTCTCGGTGGCGATACCCACATCTGCTCTGACATACAGCAGTTAGGCACGAACATTACAGAACCGATTGATACTGGCAACATCCTGGCAGATAGGTTCAGTGCTAACGTTACACCCCTCTCACACCCTAAAGGGCCCATATCTATACAGGAACAATGCAGAGTCTCTGCGGTAACAACTACATAGTTCCAAGCTGCACTCTCTAAAGCCAGGAACACAGACTCCATGTGACCGTACAACATCCCAGGCTGCGATTTACACAAACTTCAGAACAAAATGGCTCCCCACTTGGGCACCAAATTCACTAATAGCCTTGTATCAGGCATTTTGGCCCCTGAATGGCACACAGCAACAGTTATCACACTCCACAAAGGTGGCGCCACAGTGGACCAGAGGAACTATTGCCCTATACGCCTGACTAGACTGTTCTGCAAGACTATGGAGCACATCATCATGGATCTCATTCACAGAGACATTGGTGGCCTCCAACCCTTTGACACCACCCAGTTTGGATTTGTTAGGGCCAGACCATGACTCCTAAACCTGGTGGAGTCCTTTGAGACAGTTACCAAGGTAGTAGACGAGGGTAAGGAGGTCCACACAGCCTACCTTGTCCTCTCAATGGCTCTCAACACTGCTCCCCATTCTGGTATTGTCAACATACACATCCACCTGCACATCAACCCCTGTGTCACAAGATGTTATGCAATGTGGCTCACAGACAGGACCCACATAGTGAGGGTAGCATACCCTAGTTCCTACTGTAAATCAGTTACAATTGGCGTACCCCAGTCCTCGGTCATGGGGCCCCTCATGTTCGGTATATGCTTCTCTGAGGTACAGGCTAGTGCAGAAGGACTTACCCTGAATAGGTTTACAGATGACTGCAAACTAGGGACCATGATTGAGTCACCAGCTGATACAGACACTCTCCATAAGGGTGTCACTGTGACGGATACCTGGTGTCAATAACATGGCCTCAAGCTGCATGCCACAAGGTGCATAGACATCCCCTTTGGATTACACCAATCACCCACTGACTGTAACATAGGTGGTAGTCCCCTACATGCATAAGACATTATAAGGGATCTTAGAACACAAGTAGATAGCACCCACTCCTTTGATAACCATATTGCCAAGGTGGTGTGGATATCCTTCTACGTGGCCACCCTAATCTGTAATGGGTTTGTAGCCGGAACAAAGGCAGCCATTGTAGCTCTCTACTCCTGGCTTATGAAACACATTAAAGGGTACAACACCCCATTTGGGATGTACCTTAAGAGACATCAGCAACGGCTTTAAATACCACAACATTAACACACCAAGAGGATTACTGACCTCTGAAGGATAACGTATGCAGCCCAACTACAGAAACCCCAACTGTACTCATTTGTTTACTTCATACCCAGAGGTGATCTCTGCTGAACATACAAGGCTCATGTCCAAAACAATATTGATGGATATGCTCCACATAAGCAAAAAACACTGAGAGCTACATGCTCTGGGATATGTACCCACATGCAACAATGACTAGGACATGCTGGAGGGATACATTCCTGAACCAGACACTCACCATGCTTTTATACATGATTCCTATGTACATCAAGCAGGAACCCTCACTAGCACTCTTCAAGAGATACCTCGATGGGTGGATGGGAGACAGACATGTACGCCAGGGATCACTGCAGTGGCTCTACTGTACACAGGTGCAGGAAACAAATGGCTCTGCTGTTCACAGGCACAGGACACTAACCTAGGGAGGTGCCGCAAGTGAAAACACTGTAGTTGGGCTTACGAGTGGGCTTGGGAAGACAGCATAATACCTAACTATGAACCTATGAAGCTATTACATGTCCTTTGTGCATAGATAATTGAGTAGCTCTTCCATTCCATTTAGCTATCATGCTGTTACACTGTCTGGTGACTACAAGTCATATGTATCCTGTTATTGTGTATTGTACATGCCAATAGACATACCTGATGTTTGCATAATATAACAGTAATGCTATGTAAAATGTTAGACATATCTACCTACAATACTGTACATTTCACATTTTTGCAACAATATCCCATAATGCAAATCATAATTGCATAGCAGGACCACCTTAGACATGTTATTCTCAGTTATACGCCCATACATATGCCTACTGTTACAGTATATCAACATATAGTATCCCCTGTTATGGCACGCACTTGTTGGACAAACCCTGACACTGACAGCAGCTGGAGTGGAATTGTTGTATTTAAAGCCCTTATGTAGCATACCTTGTGGTGTATGAGGTGTTTACCTTGTGGCCCACAGCATTACACACAATTTCTGCAAGCATTACTATGCTCAACAATACATAAGTACAGAATACCTTTTCCCACTATATGCATTGTGTACACTTTCATTAATACAGAACAGGCACTACATACACTAACATACTGAGTGTTCTACATACCTTCTTAGTAGTCCGAGTTTACAAAAATATCAGTCTTATTCCTTTTTCTGTTTTAACGTTTTTCTCGTATGTGCATACAGTTTGAATGTATGACAAGCCATCCTTTTTTACATAGATATCAGTAACATGTGGTATCCTGCCACCAATTGATGTTCCAGAGTAGATGATTACATGCACATCAGCTTTGCAGCTACTCCATTAGCCAATTACATGGCAACAGTGGGGTATAATTGAATACTCCACTTGGGCGTTGTCCCTTTGCCCTACCTTCAAGGAAGACAGCCTGGATGTGTTGTTTGTGATGAATTGCAACTGCTATATGGAGAGACACAGAGATATTTTAACTTCATGTTCCCTGTGGATTGTGTGTAATGGCTAGAGGATGTAGTTCTACATGTGAGTTTAGCTGTTATCTCGACCGTCTGATACGAGACTATTGCAAACAAAATCTGTAACATCGGCATCTGTTCCATTGTACAACAGCAACGATTTCACATAGCGCCATTATAGTGTGTCTCTCACAAGGTATGTTAAGGCTTCTGCAGATGTTATTGAGTCAGTGGATGTTTGTGATGTTATTACAGTCTGTATTGCAATTGTTTCGGGTGTGTGGGAGATGTAGGTGGGTGTACATAGCAGATAAAGGTTTGTGGGGACTGCATTTATACATATTCCATATGTGTGTGAGGGCTCCTTCCCTAATTAAAGACCTCTCATTTAGTAGACTAATACTATGGTTATTGCAGGCTTATTCATTAAGCCATTGTTAATTGGTTCCTATATAGCATGCAGGTGATGTTGATCCTTCAATCCTTCCGGAAATACATCGGTATGTAATGAAATGTTGCTACATGAAAGCTGTCTCATGAATTTCTGTCACAGATATTTGCACTCATTGGAGTTGTGTTGGTGACTGAACCTCTTTGGCTTGGGGTGCCACCTTTTTAAATGGCCATAGTAGGACATTTGCAGGACACATATCGGATTTAAAAGGCCAACACATACCCACGGTCAGTATAAAGTATAGAATTTACATATATGCCTATATAAAAGCTTATATTCTTGTAGCAGTTTACCTGCTTATCCTGTTTCTTGTTACATGTAGGTATGTTAGATACAGATGACTATTTTATGCAACCATTATATTCACCATGGAACATTGAGAACGTCTTGAGATTGTAGGACATTGGTATTTTTACTCAATTTGGTCAGGATACTACCGCACATAGAGGGACTGCCCCTCGCAAGGTCGGACAGGTGTTAACCCCATGTTTAGCTGATGTCCATAGCACATATTTGTAATAGTGTATTATAGCAATAACCTATGCCTGGGTGTGGGTAATGGTGAATTTATCTGCGGTTGGTGTGGTTTGTTCATGAGGATGAAGCCCGAGTGGCCAAACAAAGACAACCGTGGGTAAATCCAGCATTACCCACACCCAAGCGTGGGTTGTTGCTATAATATAGTCTCCATATCCTTTGTTCATAACGTTCGGTCGTGGCAGAATTTGTGATTGCTATGGTCCATGTTGTGCACATATTTGAAGACTTCAACTGCTGTATATGGCATACCCATGGATTCAGGAACGCACACATGTCCAACAACCACATTACCGTTCACAGACTCCCAAACCCCACAATACTGAACACTCGAACTCACAACAGTCAAACACCCGGAACTAACACAAACACACACACACACACACAGACAGACTGCTACCCATCACATCCAAACAAACCATCTGACACTACATATGGCCAGGTGGCCATGCCCCATACACACCCCATGTGGGTGGCTTTTCCCCCTACACCACACCCAGGACCGGCCTTAGGTCTACTGGTGACCTAGGCAAAGGGCACAACAGCACCCCCCACCACACCACCCAGTGCCCTCATCTTGGTCTACCTACACCAAATAAATACTGGTAGAGTGCCCCCACTAAAGCGGCACCCTAGGCAGCTGCTTAGTTGGCCTATGCCTAACTAAGGCCGGCTATGACCACACCTACTGTAATAATCTGCCTCCGAGTTAGCACGAACAGACACCCGAAACAAACACACACACACACACACACACACACACATTACAGTCCCACGGAAACACACACTGCACTCAGAACACACACTTACACACACTACAGCAATCAGAAACACACTTAAACACAGTACCTACCTGGACCGCAGCAGCAGCAGCAATAACTAAATGTCCCTTAACACCGTGATAATAGTACTCGTGGTTCTAGTGTTCCGGTACTGTGGTCTTTCGGTCTTTAAGCCTCGTGATTACGCGTGTCGGTATGTAAAGCATTCGGTAGTTGGCAGTATCCTATTTATTTGTACCTCTATAGTTGTGTACATGTTGTTAACCTATCTATATATTTGCAGATATATGTATATCCGTATATATCGACATACATCTCTCTATCACCCTTTCTATCTCTATATTTTATATATAGAGGATATATAACCAAGGATTATTAGGTGGGGGACAACAAGAACCCACGTTGAAGAAAATGTGGGAAAGAGCAATTCGTTAGTGATTAATCTATCTAGTAGGATTCTAACTATACATGAAAAAGGTGTTGAATAAAGGGTTGAGCTTCATTCCGACAAAAAGAGCCAACTTAGTTGATTCCATTATTGATATTAAAATGTATATAAGGAATATTCAATTAAAACTTGATTTTGGTAATGCTAATTTATTAAATAATGGACCACGATTCCGTCCCAATAGTGTGTATATACCACAACTACATCCCTTATTAGATGTTTTTTCTAGGATGACAGAGCAAGATATTTATAATTATTTTAATGAAAGTCATCATGTTAGATATAAGAATAATCTAACATTTAAACAAAGGCAGGCCCTTATGAATCTTAGAAATGATATGACGCTGATGATTAGACCTGCTGACAAAGGAGAACCTATAGTACTTATGGACACAGTGGATTATGATGCAACTATGCACCAACTTTTGAATAACCAAGCTTTTTATATGAGAGTAGATATGACTACTGTTATGGAGAAGGTACTTCAAACTCATGACATGTTAGACCATCTTTTATCGACCTCCATTATTACCAAAGAACTATATGATTATTTAAAGGTTGTTAATCCACTGATTCCTATCATACAAGGTCTTCCCAAGGTCCACAAATCCTTGATCAGACCCCCTATGAGACCAATTGTGGCAGGTCAAGGGTGGATGACTGAGCCCTTATCTATCTTTACCGAGTTTCATTTGAGGCCACTTGTTGATGCCAATAACAGCATTTTAAGAGATAGTAAACAATTTTTACTTGACTTATATACATATGTCACACAGTTAGATGATGAGAGACATTATATACTAGTAACATTGGATGTTGTTAGTTTGTTTACAGTGATTCCTAATGATGTAGGGATACAATGGTTACATGAATATCTTACAGTTCACTCTGAATACACTCCTGAGAAAATTGATTTAATTACATTATTCTTGGAGACAGTTTTGATGAATAATGTGTTTATGTTTCGTGAAGAAGTGTATTTTCAAAAAGATGGCATAGCTATGGGCACCTCCTGTGTCAATAGCTACGCCAACTTGGTTATGGCATACTGGGAGGAGAATATTCTTTTCAATTGAATTTGGTCTGAAGAAGCTGGCATATTGTAGCCGGTGAAAGCGCTTACCATTCATTTGTGAATAAAGAGTTTCATTCGAGAGCCTCGGCGCTTTTTTTGTGGATTTAATAATATAAAACAAGCATATAACAGAATATCCAAATTTTCTGCAAGACAACATAGTAGGACACACCACTGTCTGTCACAGAAGTGCATTCAGTGATTATATAGCAGCTGCAAACTATTTGTCCATCAGTTATCTTTTGCCCATAAACTCTTAGAATTGTCTGACTGCCCTTTCTTGTCCTCAGCTTTCAATTGGTAGCAGCCATCTTGTAAACCATGTGTACCTATAACAAAATTAGTGGATATTCTAGACACAAAAAATCGGTGTTTCAGGATTCCTTGTTCATATCAACAACTGTTGGCATAAACTTCTAGACGACTTTATGTAAAACTTTAAAAGGAACTCCTTCATGCCCCCTTAAAGAATAGTTGCAGTGTAGTTGCCCCTACAATTGTGGCACTACCAAGATCACGTAACCTTTTCAAACACGCTCAGTCTTCTTTAATCTCTGTTTTCATTCTTCACCCTCTATCTCATCTGTACTACTACTGTTTTTTTTTTGCATCATTCCATTTTTCATACACTTGTCTATAAGACTGGTAAAGCTGAAAGTACACTTTGTAAGGTACCATCAACTCAAGCAGATAGGACATTGTTTTAGCATTTCATCCAAAGGGAGACAAACTCTGGAATGCAGCACCCTCCCCATGCTACTTTGCAGTGTCAGTTTTGGAAATTTGATCCAAATACCTGGTGTGTAAATGGAACCCACAGTTTCCGCTGTCAAAGGTGAGTGTGCTACCGTTGAGCCACTGATCCAACATATACATTGCATATATAAGACTGTAAATTAAATTACGAAATGTTTCTTCATATGGCTTATTGTATCCAATGTGATTAGCTCATTTTGTATAAATTCATGTTATCATTTTTTCCAAAGTATTTATATGATTTACTGACTTGTCATTTATTGTATGCATTGTAAAGTGTACAGTATTACCACTGTGCGCTTTGATCTGGAATATTTCTCCCCAAAACGTCACTAAAAATAAGACTGCCCAAATGAACTTTCTCAGTTAACAAATACAACAAACCGACAAATAAAAAAATACAAATCCCATACTCTTTATCATATTTACTAAACTGCCATACGGTTTATCGGCTCAATTATGGAAGCATATGCTATCAGAAAAAGTCTATCTTTTGTTGTCTCCTTAATAAAATGCTGTTAATAAATATAATGACTAGATTATAAATATAATGACTAGATTACTAGACTGACAGGTGCCAGACCTGCACTGCTCATTGTGGCACTTACCTTCAGTACATCAAGAGCTCCTTGCACTGACCATTATGGTGCCTGGCTTACCCCCGTCGTTTCAAATGGTGGGGCTCTCTAAGCCTCATTGGCTAGTCAATCATTTAATCTTGCTGTCTGTCAAAAACTAACTCTAAATCACCTTAGTTGTTATTTTTTAAGGTGAAGTGTAGGGTTTGGGTTAAAGGCAGGGTTAGGATTAGAGTTAGCAGGTATTACAAAGGTGGTTATGGAGGGCTCCTGTCTCTAACCCTAACCATGCACCTTATTTAAAAAAGTTTCTATAACACTAACAGTAAAGAAGACAGGCTCAGACACATGCACACATGCACCAACATATAAATACATATTTTAACCTATCTCCTTAGCTAACCCTAACACTAAAACACACATACTTACACATGGTCTACATCTTTCCCCTTACCAACCCTTAATTGAACCTGCAAACAATCACATACACAATCATACACACAAAACTTATTTACTTCTTGCAATAAAGCATATATCCCAAAAATGAATATTTGCTACACTGAATTTTCAAATAAAGGACCCTGCAGTTCATTATGTTAGGCAAATGAATACATGACAGAAGGAAAAGAACCCATGGATATCAAGATAAGTAGAGTGGACCCACAAGCCCATTCAGGAAAAGTTTGTCTAATATGATAGCAAAACATTATAAAAAATAATTTAACATAATGGCAAGATTATTTAAATGTCATATACAACAGCTGTCACATGGCAAATATTAATGGAAATACATGAGCATATTGTGGTTCAAACATTTATATAAGAACAATTTTATATATATATAAAAAATGAACAGCAAGGTTAGTTTTAAATCCTTACTTCATTAACATAGTTTTGGGATATAGTTGTCAAACATTCCATGATTCTGAGCCCCAGATTAAAAAAATCATAGGCAGAAGGAGAAGACAGCCCTTTGAGAAATGTATGACAATAAAGCTTTCTTAAAGGCATTGTGGCCTTTCTTTAGCCATTGGGAATTGTACTATATATATATATATATTATATATATATATATATATATATATATATATATATATATATATATATATATATATGGTTCCCTATCAGAAGCCTGAAACACTATAAGCCTGAAAATCAAAATCCTGAAAACTATAGACTGAAAATTCAAAATCCTGAAAGCCCAAAATCCTGAAACTCAAAATCCTGAAAACACAAATAATGCTAATATGTCACTATAAAGACAATAATATCTACCAAATGACCCTGACCCTAACCCTAACCCTAAGGTCCGTCACTATCGCACACTCACCTGACCCGCGCCCTAACTCTAACTCACTTAAACTGCCCCTAACCCCAATATTTGTCACTATTGCATACATGCCTAACCTGCGCCCTAACCCTAACTCACTTAAACTGCCCCTAACCCTAACATAAAACCAATCAAGACACTTACCTGAACCCAACGCATGACCCAACACCACAGGGCTAACAATAGCAAAGCCACAATGACGTCAGTATGTCCATTTTGTGTTTTCAGGATTTTGAGTTTCAGGATTTTGGGCTTTCAGGATTTTGAGTTTTCAGTCTATAGTTTTCAGGATTTTGATTTTCAGGCTTATAGTGTTTCGGGCTTCTGATAGGGAACCATATATATATATATATATATATATATATATATATATATAGAGAGAGAGAGAGAGAGAGAGAGAGCGCAGTATATGACCATAGATTAAGTAAAGAATCAAGGTTCTTTTAGCTATAGTGGTTTTAACTTTTATTAAACCAGTTATCTGTTCTTAAAGATCACATAAAAATACTTGGCTAAGTTCTTGCACCACTCCTGGGATGCCTCTCTCTCACTTTCTTTCCTGGATTTCTACTCTCTGTGTAGCTTTTCTACTTACTAAATGTCTCTCACACTCCTCCTGGTATAAACAGAAACTGGTTTACAGCTCATTGCATTTCAAAAACCCTCCTATCTCTATTGTCAGCCTTACAATTTACAAAAAAAAAATTCTGCCATAAAGCTTTGTAAAAAATGCTTGACATGTCAATCATAAATAATCTATTTTCATTTTCTTGCCCTCAGATATAACACAGAATGACATTTTATTCTATTGTACACTACTTTCAAATCAGGTATAAAAAATCGTTATCAAACTGTAACTAACTTATATTGAAAATGTATGTATGCTCATTCTCTAAAATGTATGAACTATTATTTTGATGCTTGCATGTTTCATTGTGGTGCTTTTTACCCTGGGCCTCTGCTGAAAAGGGGAAACCTATCTACCCAGTCAGACCATTCCAGTAAACAAATGCAATAAGCAATAAATAAATAAATCTAGATGCATGCCAAAAGCAACTGAAGATATTGCCAAATATAAAAGGACTTTAAGTTAATAACAACTAAACTAAAAGTGCTTTCATATAACTTTTCTCAGTTCTTCTACATTTCCTGCTCTTTAATACATCCTAACAAAAGTAATCACACATATATGCAATAAAGAAAATAGTCTTCAGCTTGTATGTTTTTATTTTCATTTCTAACATGACTGATATTTTAAACTTATACTTTTTACAGCTTATATTTTTCTCACTTCTACTTCTGTAATTTTATGTACTATTTGCTGCTCTATACAAATATTTTCTGTTAATATATATTTTGGTTCTGATATTTCACCTGTATTGCTTTATTATGCTTTCATGTATCACTTGAATATGCACTCCTCATCATGAGTCTGAAAAAAGTTCCATTAAGAATTGCATCCTGCTTCAGTTACAAAACAAACCAACAATGAATGAAAGGAAAAACTTGAAGAGTGAAGAACCTCTCTTTGTGGTGAGGGCTTATTGTGTGTGGGGTATATGAGAGAGATTATCAGCTGTACCAAAAAGCATAACTTCTGTTTTCTAAAAGTTTTGGAACAGCCCCAGCACTATGACTATGTGATATACTAAAGGCTTTTATAACTATAATATAAAAAACAGGCCCCAGAATAGAACCTATTATTGCACTGAACTTAACCACTGTCATTTTACATTGCACAATATGATTCAGCTTTGGTGCGATTATGACCCCAAGGTTATTTTCATCCAATACCATTCTTATGACTTCCACACCAAGTGTATATGTTTGTGCTGCCACCCCACCAAAAAAAGTATATAACTTCTCTTTTCTATGTCTCATACAGCTAACAGTCTTTTCACACACTGCATGAATTTTTTAGACGACTTCCTCAAAGTGGGTCCAACTTCTAATATAAAAATCGACACAATTCTTTTACATTCTACCCCTGCCTTCAATATGCCATTATGTGACCACTTAATATAGCCCATCAGTCTAATGTGTCTGTCTCTGTAACTGCTGTGACAGCTATGTATTCATAACTAAACACCAGGTGCATCTCTGTCATGTCACTCTTTGGGTTTTTTCTATCAGCATGTCCACCTTCCATATTGCCATGGCAACAACTCCCCTTAGATCTTATATGTGCCTCCAAGGAAATAATACATTTGTTCTTCTCATTCTTTTCAGTTTAGTCAGAGTACGGGTTCAAAACAGGATTACACCTTTTTCCAATGTCAAAGTGAGGTCATTTTGTGAACTGTGAGTTTTTGCAGTAAAATGTACACTCTCAATGAATGGAAAAGAACAATTTTATAAGCTTTCGAAAGAAATATGAATCTGTTCGGAGTTAATGCACTTGCCAAAACAGCTGCAATCCGAAATAAAAAACTAACTCCAAATGGCAAGAGCAATACAAGGCAGATATACCAAAATGGCATATAGAAATCCTCAATACTTCAGTAGTCCACAGTATTCGAACAAATAGCCAGTACTGCAACTAATTCAGTATAAAAATAATTGTCTGATGAAGCCATCTGGTGAAAGCGCTAACCTGCCTGTGATTAATAAATTATATTATTTTTATACTGAATTAGTTGCAGTACTGGCTATTTGTTCGAATACTGTGGACTACTGAAGTATTGAGGATTTCTATATGCCATTTTGGTATATCTGCCTTGTATTGCTCTTGTCATTTGGAGTTAGTTTTTTAATTTTATAAGCTTAGTGATTTAAAATTGTAATTCCTGTTGTTTGTTATCTTAGGAAGATGTTTCAGGTACAACATCTTTATTTCCTACACTATTTAGAGAAAAAAACAGAAAATGCATTTTCTTTCTTTATTTCAGAAAAACATAAGGACTGTTTTCTATGATAACAGGAAAGAGTGACAATTTTACAACCGCAGAGGTCTTAAGTCGTGGGAGGATGGCATAATGGCTAAGGTGCTTACCTTGAAGACACAAGGTGCAGGGTTTGATTCTCACATACTGTAATTGGCTAGGCCCCCAATGGCAGTTAGCCTAGTATTAACCTACGAAGTGTCATTCATCCAAATGCATCTACTTTAAATTTATGGTGCTGCCTCATTTTTCAATCACCCCTTTACAAAAGTCCTTTTTCTTCCTAAGTTGCACTGTCGCAGACCCGAATAGCTGTAACTCAAAGGGATTCTTCACAATTCCAATTTGCACAAGTATTTCTTAAATCTATCTATCTATATACATGTGTGAGTTGTTTTTCCAAACAAATATAGAACTTTCTTTCTTCACGATTCCATTTTACACAAGTGTTTCTTAAATCTACCTATCAATATGTGTGTGTGTGTGTGTGTGTGTGTGTGTGTGTGTGTGTGTGTGTGTGTGTGTGTGTGTGTGTGTGTGTGTGTGTGTATAGTCAGATAGATAGATAGATAGATAGATAGATAGATAGATAGATAGATAGATAGATAGATATGTATATCTCTTTCTAATTTCGACAGACTGAAATGTTGCCAATCAGAACACCGACCACGAATAGTATTTTTCAGGAGGTCAAGCCCCTCATACCCTCCCACCTACACACACACACACACACACACACACACACACACACACACACACACACACACACACACACACACACACACTCCCTGCTAATTATATGTACTAACTCAGCGATTGCACATGTAAAAAATATTTTCCCAACCCAGAGAATTGTACAATCTCAGACACTTGTCAACCAACTGTGTGGAAGACCAAATTTTGTCAACCATACCTGGATTCGACTTAATTCAGATAACACCATCTATATATATATATATATATATATATATATATATATATATATATATGTGTGTGTGTGTGTGTGTGTGTGTGTGTGTGTGTGTGTGTGTGTATGTGTGTGCGTATCCTTTTGTAAAGGGGTGATTGAAAAATGAGGCAGCACCATAAATTTAAAGTAGATGCATTTGGATGGATGACACTTCTTAGGTTAGTACTAGGCTAACTGCCAATGTGGGCCTAGACAATTACAGTATGTGAGAATAAACCCTGCACCTTGTGTCTGCAAGGTAAACACCTTAGCCATTATGTCATCCTCCCATGACTTAGGACCTCTGTGGTTGTAAAATTGTCACCATACCTGGATTCGACTTAATTCAGATAACACCATCTATATATATATATATATATATATATATATATATGTGTGTGTGTGTGTGTGTGTGTGTGTGTGTGTGTGTGTGTGTGTGTGTGTGTGCGTGTGCGCACAAGTGTGTATGTGTGTCGAGGGGTAAAAACAAAAGAATATCATTAACTTTCAAAACGTTCATCTTTATTCAAAAGGCTTCAGTAGAAATATGGCAACCTTTAATGTTTATTCAAAGACCTCAGTTCAAAACCAAATATGAGGGTTGCTGCATATCTGATGAAGCTTTTTGAAAAATATGAAAGCATTAAAATTTGTGTTGGTCATATTTGGAGTTTTAGACATTTCTAAATGACTTTGCAAGTTCTTGTTGAACATATATATATATATATATATATATATATATATATATATATAGAAAGAGAGAAAGAGAGCAAGAGATACATATATGTGCATGTGTTTATACACACACACACACACACACACACACACACACACACACAGACACACACACGCACACACGCACACACACACACACACACACACACACACACACACACACACACACACACACACACACACACATTCAGTGAAATGTGAAAAAAAAATCACAATATGAACCACTTAAGTATTTTAAGTCACAGTACATATGCATACATTGTTTACTGTGTGGTAAAATTAGCATTGTAATAATCAGCCAAACACATTTTTCATAAGGGATTATCCCAAAACACTGCAATTTAAAGGAATTGCTTAAGTGCCCTTCATTTTAAAATGGAATGCTGTGCTAGTTTACTTTTCTTTTCCAGTGTTACACATTTATGCTGCATTAAATTATCCTGATTTTTTTTCACAGTTCCCTTAGATTGTACATTTTCAAATATATACACTACATCCATTGATGTGAATGTAGCAACTGAACTTGGATTAGAGGATCATTTTTGACCCAGTTACTCGTAAAGTACACAATTTCTGTTTATTTAAAGAATATCAGTCAAATTATCATTCTGCTGCGAATAGCATTCTTCAAAAAGGCAAATTAATCAGCTTGTCACTGGACTATGCTTTGCCCTTGAAAGGATTAGTTGCTGGCAGATGACTCATCCTTTTCCAAACAAATGTAAAACTTTTATTCCTCACAATTCCAGTTTGCGCAAGTATTTCTTTAAAAATGTAATAATGAAGTTATGTACTGCGCCACGTTTCTGAAGTCAAACTTTAAATGCTTCACTTCACTGTCTTTAATGAATTAGACATCTACAAAAAAAGTCAGTTAAACCTGGATTGTGTTACCTGCATATTTTAAAAAATACTTATGCCTCCTCCCATGCCTTAGGCATACACATTACCTGTCTGCACAAAGCAATGTTGGCAGAGTGCAGCATTTGCATCACACCTCTCCCCTTGCTAATAAATTATACAGGTTGATTTTGACATGTCAGAATGACATTTAAGCAATAAATGAGAAGAGAAAAAGAAGACCATTTCTGCTGCTTATTTACTAATTCCCTGCAGTATACAATATTTATTAATAAAAAATGCGCGTTTCTGCACCTCTGAAGTCTTTTAGTTTTTGTTTAGCAAAATATGATTTTAGTAAAGATCATGGACTGTATTCAATTAACCAACATAAGGTCATATTTATTTATTTGTTTATTTGTTTGACATTATTTGACATTTGTTGACAGGGAAAGTCCAACTGAGCTAGTGTTCTTTCTCAGTGGAGGCCTGCGTAGAAAACAAAGAAGAAACAAAATCGCATAGCTACGTTTCATAGTATTCACAAAAAATATATGCAGTGTGTGTGAGGGTAATTATACAAGAAGGCTTATACACTGAAATCATCAGAAAAGGGGACATTGCTTACACACATAGAGAAAAAAATGGATTTAGATTAAATTCACCATTATCTACAAGCAAATAGAAAAAGAAATACACATTAGGTTTATTTGCACACAGGTAAGTCATTAGGTACAAAAGTATGAGAAGAGGTTGCAGGTAGTTATATTTTGACATGGTAGGTAGGATGAGAAACAGCATTGTGATGACTAGGTATTCCACAACAATTGGTAAGCAAATGTATGTAAAATAAATACACTCAGGTATGTAAATTTAAGATATTGCCATCTGTGCATTCATATAAAGACTAAAATAAGATTCAAGTTTTTCACATGTGGAATGTTCTTCATTTAAGATATTTCCTTAAGTTTTAGACACTTAGAAAATTATTTTCCAGCTATTCAGATGTATGCATTCCTAAGCAATAACATGAATATCAGAAATAATTCTGCCATGTTATGTATAAAGTACTACAAGCCAATGCAAATTTGTTTAGCATGCTAATACTAAGCATTATAAAATAGCTGCATTTAGGCTTAAAGCTACACAGATACATCACAGCAATTTTAAGTATTAATGAATCTGGATACTGCATGTATCCGCTGAATTCTGAGTTTATGATTTATTATAACCAGGATTAGTACATATTATATGACCTTTGAAAACAAATCCATCTGTAACCTTAATATAACAGAATAATAGACATTCATGACCTACATTCTTCTGTTCACTGTGTGCACTAAATGTTCTTTTTATTAGAAAGGAGACATGCAAACCATTTTCTCTACAGAGGGGCAAGCTTTTAATTTGTTTCAAATGGTAAAATATGTAAAATTTATTTATTTTGCATTTGTTTACTGGGATAGTCTGACTGGGTGAAACCCATTTTCAGTGGAGGCCTGGGGAGAAAAGCTCCACATACAACAATGACAATATAAGAAGGACATAGAGCAGTTTACATATATGTATGATAAACCTATACATAGGACATAGTATGACAAAGACAGGGATACACACACACACACACACACACACACACACACACACACACACACACACACACACACACACACGCAGATGCACACGCACACACACACTTTATATATTTTATATATATATATAAATTAACTATATGTAATACAACACAATTATTCACTTGCTACTTTTGATTTAGTAAGTGCAATGCTTGACTGGCAAATGCTTTTGTACTCATGTAATGTGCTAAAATTTATAGTTTAAACTTATATTTAAGTTTATAGGACTTGGTCAGAAAGTTTGAAATATAAGAAGGATAATATTTGTATTGATTTGAAGTAAGGTATAAAATGCAGGTAATGGGAGAAGTAAAAAGGCAGAGGTGTAACTTAGTTTGCCTCTGAGATTATTGTAGAGGGAGAAAGAAGAGAGCTTGTACTCCTTGAAGGAGTACCACACCCACAGATTCAAAAAACATGTTTAGTTCTTCATGGTTTGATGTTTCCTACATTTTAACACCCCTCTGGGACTATTTGCAAGTCTTTAAATATTTTTATATGTAATTTCTCAGTCTGACATCTTGACGTAATTCTGATTGTTTAGTCTGCCTCTAGGTTTCCCACAATGCAGTGCTTGTCTGTAAAAAAATTACATCACGCAGGCTTTTTTTCTTCCTAAAGCTCCTGTCACTGCATTGATTTTACATGCATACACTGCTGTCTTTCAGTTAGTTTTAAGTAACATTTCATGCCATTCAGTGACTACTTAAAACAAACAGTGCAAATGCCACAGAACAGACATTCAAAGTGCTTTTTACTGCTGCTTCTCTTTAGAATGGCTAAAATGCAGTCTTTTGTGAAGACTGAATTGTACTAGTTTGATGAATTTCCCATCCCCCTTCACACCTAAACTGCTAAGGGTAATTTGAGCTGTTACATGCTGTGATTGACAGCCCACAGCAGGAGACTTGACCCATGTACTGTTTCCTTGTTCTAGCCTTTACTTTCTGTATGGGTAGGGGAAGGACCAGGGAGCTGTGAGATCACGGCATGGTGGGTGGGTTTTATGATCTCACTTTGGGGAGAGAAGTGGCCAGAAAACTACATTTATTCAGTGGCCTTGGTGACATCAGTGAATTGGAGACTTCAGCAAGGGTGGGACAAATGTTTTTTGAAAGCAAATCTACCACATTACAGTACAGTACTGTTCTAGTGGAGAGAAACAGGCAATTTAAAATATTTTTAAATGTATTTTTGTTCATTCCTAGCAGAGACAGTAAATCGGGAGAAAAAAGACAGAGAAGTTGAGCATTTAATAATAGAATCCCATTGTTGTCTTTTAAGTAAAAACTAGATTTGATTTAGAAAAGTAATGGGAGTGTATTAGTGTTTTAGTAGGAGAGTAAGCTAAGATGACATAATTGTAAACTAGTGAGTAAGAGGAAGTGGTTAGTTTTCACAGTATTGTTACTGTGGGGAATTTGGTATATTGGGGTATATTGTAGAAGAATTATGCTAATCTGGATTGTTGCATAGGCATAACCATGCACTAGTTAAATGGATTTTAAGTATTTTTTTTTTAACTGGGTACTGTTAGAAGTAGATCTTATAGTTTGTGGGACAGAGTTCCAGATTTTGGCAACATGGTTAGAGAACAGCAAGTCACCTGCAGTATTCCTAGCTTTGCTTACTTTTATAAGTGACTTGTTAGTAGAGCATAATATTCAGTTGTTAGTATATGGTTCAATTATGTTTTGGAGAGCAGGTGTTTTTTTCTGTGTGGGAAATGAGTTTTTGTGCTGTTGTCAGTTGTTTATAAGCTAGCAAATGGTGAAGTTTCATCCAGAATATTTGTTGCATGGTTAGACAGTGATTTGTTTGATATTAAGAGTCTGTAGCAAATTTTGCTATTTTATTATGACAAGTTTCTAGGTTTCCTAGGTCAGCATTTTTTAGGTTTGTAAGAATGGGAGAAGCATAGGGTTGAGAGAAGGTATGTTCTTGCTACGGATATTCTATTATTGTGAGTTAGAAACGTTTTGTTCCTATAGAGTGTGCCTAGCTTTTTATGCACTTTCTTTATAGTTTGGTATATGTGTATACCAGATTTCATGTTGTTGTCAATGACAACACCCAGGAGCTTTGTAGAGGTTACTGGTGTGATAATTGTATTATTTATAGCTTTAATGGAAAAAGGGGGAGGAGGTGCAGTCATATGCGATCATATGACTTCTGACTATTATCGTGTAATTTAAATTATTATAAAAATCTGTTCTAGAACTTATAAACTTAAATCATGCAAGAGGGTTCTCAGGTTGTTTACAAAATTGGACTGACAAAATCACAGTCTACTAAAGCCGTTAAGCAAAAAAAGAATCCATTGCTCTGTAATAAAAGAAAAAAAAACGTACTGCACACAAAATAAATCTAACTCTTAATAAGCCAAAAACACTTACTAAACTAAACGAGGAACTCTGGATCCTGATGAAATCAACCAAAGCCATAAATGAAGTAAAAATATCCACCCAGGTAAAACATGACCCCAAAACCTTCTTCATCTTTGTTTGAAATCTCAGAAACAATGCCCAGCAATGTGCTGAGTTAATAGTAAATATCATATACTTAGACCCAGAGAACATAAGCAATCTACTGGATGGCAAATGTGGGTCTAACTTCAACACCCATCCTATATTCTCAGATCAAATACCTGCATCTATACCCCCTGTTAAATCTCCCAAGAACAGGTTTGCAAGGCACTGTCTCTAAGGTTAAGAACACAGTGGGGCCAGATAACATTCCAGGCTGTCCGCTGATTAGCCTGCAACATAACTTGTCAGAGCTTCTAGAGAAGCTATTCAATATTATCCTAAAAACAGGCTTTGTACTAGATGAATGGAGAACATCAACTGTCATTCCCTTGCACAAAGGCTGGGCTACAAAATGGACCTGTGTAATTATAGGGTCATAAGCCTAAGCCGCCTTATCTATAAGGCTATGGAAAGGATTGTATTGAACTAATAAATAGGTATAAAGATAGCCTACAGACTCTTGACTCAACCCATTTCAGATTCATCAGGGACAGATCCTTCCTACTTAATGTGGTCAGTTTATTCACAAAAGTCACTGAGAGAATGGATGAGGGAAGATCAGTGCACACTGAATACCTGGACCTCACAAAGGATGTATTCAACAGCATCCCACATGCAGGCATCATAGATGAACTCTGTCAAGAAAATGTTAATCTCTGTGTAACTTCTTTAATAGCAAACTAGCTGGCAAAATAAAACCCAGAAGGTAAAGGTGAGAAGCTACCTGCTCCAAAAGATCTGTCCCTATTGGGGTGTCCAAGTGTTCAACCCTTGGGCTACTCCTCTACATTTACTTTTCAGGTGTCAACACTAATGTTAAGGGTTTGAGGCTGACTAGGCTGGCAGATGATTTCAAACTTGGTGCCATTATAAACTCTGCAGAGGACAGCAGAACTGTACAAGAGGGTCTGTTCCAAACAAATAGTTGGTGTCAAAGTCATAGACTAAAACGCATTACCAATAAAAGTACACTCATATCCTTCAGTAAGTATGACTCCCTTATAAGTATCATATTAACAATACCCCATTGACAACTGATCCTGTAGTAGGAGATGTGGGAAACTATGTTGACAATGAACTGTCCTTCTATCACCACGTGTCTACCATTGTAAGGAAGTCCTTTTTTATTAATTGTATCTAGCAGTATGGCATCCAAATTAAGGGATGTAATTCCTCCACTGCACTCAGCACTCATTAGACTGACCATTGAGTACAATGTCCCTTTTGGTACATACTTGTCTGAACACCTGGCCCAGCTGTAATGACCCCAACACTTGCTCACTAAAAAAAATCAAGGGCCTAAATTATACAAAATATGCCTTCTCTTTTTGTTACTATATACGCCACTGACAGGTGACCTCTGCCTCACATATACAGCCTCAACATTGACCCAGGGCTGTCATAAACATCCACTTAAGGGACCTGAATCTTTTTTTTTTTTTTTGTTTACAAAATTAATAGAACATACTGGGGAGGGATAGGTATGTATCATAGAGAATGCCAGTCCTGTGGAACCATCTTCCACTTCACATAAAGCAAATTATTTCTTTTACTCTATTTAAATGTAATTTGTATGAATGGATGGGTAACCATAAATTTCATCTCTGATTTAGCACCACTGAACCTCATGATAGGGGAAACATGTAATTATCCCAACAAGTAGTTGTTTGGCATGTCTTTCAATATTTGTATTGCAAAATATAAGATGTACTTACCTTGGAAATGCATGGCAAGGCTTCTTAAGAGCCTCACAGATCAGAAGCTAGTATATACCTATGAAAGCATAACAAATGACACCTTCTCTCAGATTTCTTTAGTCCACTGAGGGAGAGCAACTAAACACTGTGCTTGGTTTAAACAAACAAAAAATTAGATGAGCACCAATATTCAACTGAAATTGTTTTGCTTGCAGGGTTAAACATGAAAGATATCTTTGAGTTTTACTCTGTGTCCTCTTCAGATAAGTATAGACTCACATTTTATTAATTAATTTATTTATTTATTTTACATTTGTTGACCGGGAATGTCTGACTGAGCCGAAGCCCTGTTTCAGTAGAGACCCGGGGAGTAAAGCTCCAGCAAATAGATATAACATTTTGTCATTAATAACAGGTATTATACAGGTGGAATAAGGCAATCAGCTAGCAGGCTACAAGAGAATTTTTGAGAATATACAGATTACATTTTGTCATAAATACAAGTATTATATATAGAATAATGTAAAGAAAAAAAACAGGTAGATAATAGTCAGCGCACTTTTTTTGAAAGTAGTAGTTAGAATAGAAGAGCAACATAGGAGTAGAACGTTAATTTTACAATTAAAACAGTCAGGGTGGAATAAAAGTTTCAGAGAGAGGGGGAAAAGCTATTGATTAGTGAAGAGAAGTAGAGGGTTTTCAGGGTGGGTTTGAGCATTGGTATATTCATTTTTTGTTGAAATATTCTTTTAGAATTAGTTTAAATTGTTTGGGATGTGTGAGTGTTCGAATTTCAAAGGGAAGTTTGTTCCATTTGATAGAGCTATAATAGCTGTATAGGCTACACCCTGCTTTAGATTTTGGCTTATAGACTTTTAAGAGGTCTTGGGAGGAGCTTCGGAGGCTTCTTGTAGGAGTATAGTGAGAGATGATGGTGTGTAAGGCTGGACAGAAAGATGGTTGGTAGAGAATTGCATGTATGGTTTGGAGATGGGAGAGAAGGAGCAGGTGAGGTAACTCAAGCCAGTTTAAATTTCTTAGAGAGAGACAGTAGTGAGATCTATAGGAAAGTTGAGTTGCAAATCTCGCTACTTTATGGCATGTGGCCTCAAGTCTATTAAAGAGAGAGGAGTTTAGGTTAGTAAAGATTTGTGAACAATATGTTAGGCATGGAAGAAGGTAGGAATGAATGAGGGCTATTCTAGCTTCCTGGGTGAGAAATATTTTATTTCTATAAAGTAGGCCTAATTTAAGGTGGGTATTCCTTATACAGTTGTTTATGTGGAGGTCGAATTTTAATTGATCGTTGATTGTGATTCCTAGTAGTTTTGAGTTAGATTCAACTACAATAGGAGTGTTATTGAGTGACTGGATAGTAAAAAAGAATTTTATATGGTTGGATGTTTTGGGAAGGAAAAGTAGGAGCTTTGTTTTCTTGGGGTTGAGGATGAGTTTGTTGTTTGAGAGCCATGTTTCAACTGAATTAAAGGAGGTTTGGGTAGCTGATAAGAGTTCAGAGGGAGAGTTAGCTATTGTAATGACTGTAGAGTCATCATTGTATTGGATGACAGAGGAAAGTGGGCAGGAATTACAGAGCAGGTTTGTGAAGATGTTGAAAAGCAGTGGCCCAAGAATGGATCCTTGTGGGACTCCCATTTGTATTGGAAGGGGAGTAGATAAAGCAGTGTCCCATTTTACTGATTGAAATCTATCTTTTAGGTAGCTTTCAAACCAAGACACTGTATCAGGAGAGAAGTTAAGGTTAGACAGTTTGTTTAATAGTAGAGAGTGAGAAACAGTATCAAAGGCCTTTGAGAGATCGAGGAAGAGACAGGAGATAAGTTTATGGTCATCTCTGGCCAGGGAGATAGTGTTGAGAAAGGATAGAAGTGCAGTATATGTGCTATGCTTAGGTCAGAAACCATGTTGTGTTGGGGTAAGTAGGTTTTCCTGAGAGAGATGATCCATGGCTTGAGTGTATATATGCACTTTTTGAAAACTTTTGACAGAGGGGAGAGGATGGCAATAGATCTAAAGTTTGAGATTTCAGTGGAGTTATCACCTTTGTGGATAGGCAGGGTATAGAAATGTTTCCAGATGGATGGTACTTTGTATTCAGAAATTGAGTGGATTATGATGATAGAGATGGGAAGGGCAAGTGAGTGGGCAGCTGTCTGAAGAAAGTATGATGGGATATTGTCAGCAGATACTGAGCAGGGCTTTAGTTTGGAGAGTAGGGTTCGAATGTAGGTTGTAGAGATAGGCTTCAGGGAGAAGATTTCGGGAGGGGTAGTTGTTGAGGAGGAAGCTTGGTTTATGGGGTTAGTTGTGGTGGAGCTATTGGAGTTAAAGAGTTTGGATATTGATTCGACAAAGTAAGAATTGAAGGTGTTAGCAGTTTCTTCTGGTGTCTTTTCTGGGGTAGGGTTTCCAGGATGAAGTATTTGATTGATAGCATTCCAGAATTTTTTGGGGTCTGATTTTAGAGTAGAAGGAGGGGTTGGAATAGAATTCTTTTTTGTCTTTATTGATAAGCATTTTGGCCAGGTTTCTTTGTTCTTTATAACTTTATAGGTATTTTAGGTCTTTAGTTTGAAGCCATTTTTTTCCAGGACTTATCTCTAGATTTCATGAGAGTTCTTGTGCTTTTTGTTAGCCAAGGAGATATGGTTCATTTTGTCCTAATTTTATGAGGTGGGGCTAATGAGTTTACAATATCCAGAAAAGTAGAGTTGAAAGCAATGACAGCTTCATCTAGGGGGAGCTGGCTGAGGAAGTCCCAGCATACTCTAGATATGAGAGTGTTGAATGTTTCGGGGTTGAAGTTGGAGAGATTATATCTAGTAATATATCTGTGTGGTTTAGAGAGGTGGTTTGAGTATCTTAGCAGCTTTATGGGTGAGTGGTCACTCAGTATTGGCAAGGGTTTCTGGATTATGATATTTAGAAGGCACAGAGACAAGTATCCAATCAATGAGGGTATTTGTGGTGTGGGTGCTGTTAAAATGTGTTTGGCTTAGTAATGAGATGGGTAAATCCATATAAATTTATATTATATGGGGAACCTAGGTTATTTAGGGCTAGCCAATTAATATTTATGTCATCAAGAAGGATAGTTTAATTTGGGATGTTTAAGGAGGGATAGGAGAGAATGTTTTCGCATAATGGAATATTGTCCCCTGGAGGGATGTAGGTAGCTACTATAGTAATTGTAGCATAATTGTTTAGTTTTAGGTTAACTGCCAATGTTTCTGCTGGGGAGAAAGATGGGATAGAATGGTTAATGTGAGAAATAGTAAGATTGTTGGAATAGACTATGGCAACTTCCCCACCCTTTTTGTTGTTACTGTCAAGGCGAATAATGTTATAGCCAGGGGGGAGAATATCATTATCTAGGTTGTGGGGTTTAAGCCAGGTTTCTGTTAATGCGATGACATCAGGGGTATGATTTGTTATCCATGCATGAAACAGACTAACTTTGCTGAGGATGCTTCAGGTATTAATAGAATAGAAGGAGATTTGTTTTTGAGGTGCAGTTTGGTGGGCTGGGATGAGAGGCGTGTTTAGGATAGAGGTAAGGTTAGAGTCTGAACCTGGATTTGGGTGTATATCACCTGCTGTTAGTGATGTGGTGGAGAAGCTTTTAATTTTTGATGTGAGAGGGTAGTATCTAATAAGTTATGTCTTGTTTTTTGAAGATGGGGGTAAGAAGGAGGAATTTTTATTTTAGGGAGTTGGATGTTAGAGGCTAAAAGAGAGATGGTGATGACATTGTTAGAGTAAGAGTGATCATTTGGAAGTGGGTTGGTGGCTTGTTTATGGAAATAGGGTAATGGTGCATGGGGTGCAGTGAGCTGAAGTAATAGGGTCAGATGTAATATCAGAAGGTTGTTGAGCAATAAGGTATACATAGTGAGAGTCAGATGTAAAAATAAGTTTGAGATATAGTAGGTAGAGAAGGAGGCAGAAGTAGGGAAGGTGGAGGTGTGTGAGATTAAAGTTGGTGTGGGAGTGTTTGATTTGTAAGAGGTGGGAAATATAGGGGTTTATCAGATGATTGGAGGTAGAAGATGGTAATTGTTTGGAGGGGAGGGGAGCAAATGTAGAAGGGTGGGGTATGAGAGTAGGAGGGGACTTTATACCTGAGGGAAGATGATAGGTAGTTGTAAGAGGGGGTGTGGCTATAGAACTATAAGTGTAGGAATACTGGGGGGGGGGTTTGGGGGCAGGGTAGGGAAGCAGAGTGAGCCCGTAGGGCAAACGGAGCGGGCAGAGAAAACAGAAGTGAGTAGTGCAGAAAAAAGTATCAGTAACTGCAGTTTAGTAAATTAAATCAAGAATGTTTATTATTGAAATTTTAGGGGACAGTAGTATAGAGGACGTAGAATATAAATAGTAATCTTTGCAAGGAGGGAATGGGAATTTAACTGTTATAAAACTGGGGAGTAGGAGTAGAAATATCTACAAGCTTAGGGAAAAACCTTCGAGAGAGTTAAGATGTATGAGTTTATAATGTAGGTAGGTGCTGCCACCTAGTGGTAGCAGGAGATAAAACAAAAATAATATGCTAAAAGTGCTTTGTTGCAGTGTGTATTAAGTTAGGATTCTAGGTGGGGAGAGTGGCTGGCGAGCTGCGGTAGGCTACTAGGACACGCACTCAGGAGGTCACACTAATACATAGGTAGTAAAAGATTCTTCTACAGGATATTTGGAGTAAGGCTATGTACATTCACAATTTTTTTGTGTATGGAAGTCCACAGTATAGTAGTATTTCTTTGAAGCCTGGATAGCAGGCAAATTCAGTGGTGTCTTCTGGGTATAGCAGGAAGGTAGTCCGTGTACCTTAAAGGCAGGGAGGGGGCACCCAGAGCGATTTACTGAAAAAAGAAAGAGAGACAACTGAGTTAAGTAATGAAAAGATAGGGTTAAAAGGTAGAGAGATAGGGGAGAGATTAAGGGATATTGTGCGATGAAGGCTTGTGTACTAGTGTACTATAAGTAGAGAGAGATTAGGAATAGATGTAGATAAAGGATATGCTGTGGAAGGAGAGTAAGGTTAGTGAGGTAACAGAAGAAAGCAGCAGATAAAGGACATAGCAACAATGCAAATAAGGCAGTAGAGCCACACTAAAAACATATAAAATAAAATACATTTAAACTTATTTTTTCTACTACACATCAATCACCTGACAACAGTCCATTAATAATTAAAGTCATGCTCTGCCTATTGCATATATACAGTTGCACTTCTTGCAATGGAAAAAGAGGCAAAGCTCAAGGACATATTTTATGCATCGTACATACAATATTTTCTCTTCTTTTTAAACAAAATAGCCTAACTGCCCTCCGCAGACTTCAAACTTTCCAAGTTCAGCATTAACAATATGAAAAATGCTGATCCAACCCAGTAGTTCAGATGGATAAGTCCTTATGTCACTTTAGATGTCTCATGTTTGACTAGCAGCATAGGCCGTTGAGGTACCAGATGGAGGAAGATGGGACAGAGAGGCCTATGCAGACTCACTAATCCTGGGGGCAGCGGATAGTGTCTTGGCTCACTGCAGCTGTAGAATTAAGGGCCTGGTGAGCTCTACCCTGGAGGCGGTATACCACATGGTCAGGAGCATGTGCATGTATAAAAGTGGGCGTGCACCTCCCAGAGGCAGTAAAGCCAGCAATGTAAAGCAGCTGTGGAGGGTGGTAAGTGGTGAGGGCACACTTGCTGGCAACAGTATGACTGTGTACCAGTACCCATGTTCAGGGCTGGTGAGGAGATCAAGGATCTGATGAATGAAGTGAGAAGTTGGTGGCAGCTGATGGTTGGCTGCAGGGAGGAGAGAGAAGAAACAGAAAACAACCTGAAACATGATACGTCTGTGAAACCTGTACCTTAATGCATATATAAGGTACATTATAGTCCCTTTAATGCTATACCAGATAAATGTTCTATAATTTTAGTTCAAAAAGCATGTCTTCTTTTAGTTTGTACTATAAGAGATTAGAAAATAATCCCTTGTGTTTTAATTCCTGTCTCATAAAATCTTCAGTGGGGAAAAGTCATCTATGACCCTTAAACGTTTACATACCAACTCCAGAAATGTAAACCAATAGAGAAGGAAAAACTCCACAAAATAACACAAATTAGTCTTTATGGGTTGAATTTGGGTTTAGTGGCATATGCAACAGTTGATCTGTGATTGTAAGACACAAACAGGCATACCAAATGTTATATTTATTTATATTGCTATTCATATATATTCACATCATATTGATGGTACAATTTTGTTATAATATTTTTATAGACAGGCAGATTTAGGACAAGATATATATTTTGGTCATTGTATATTGTATTGTTGTTTAGATTCTTATAGTTTTTATAGGACAGTTTGGATAGATATGTAATAATTTGTTCTGTATTACAAATGCATTGTACATATAAATATTTAATACTAAAATATTTTTAAGGTTTAGATTTATATTTTATAATACATATTATATATTGTATTTGTTCACATTGTGATTAGCATAGACGGGATTTTTATAATAATAGGTTTTTCACTATGTGTATTTTTAGGTGTCATATACCTTTAATATGAAGCATTGTGTATTTTGAATTTTGGCGCCAAAAAGTTTATTTAAGTGCTGAGAGGTTTGTTTCAACTTGTTCTGAAGAAGCTTGCCATTCAGCAAGTGAAAGCGCTTAACCTTTTGGATTATTCTGTGTTTCATTTAATAAAATTACAGTTTGGCTGAGGATACCGTTGGTTTTTGAAGACATTTGTTTCATTTGTTTTACCTGTTCCACTGACTTTTAAAAAAAGGTTTATTTAACTGCTGAGAGTTTGGCTGTGAATATCACTGGTTTTTGAAAGCATTTGTTTCATTTGTTGCACTGGTTTTCGTACACACTTTTTAGCTGCTGAATTGCCGTTTTTTTTTGGTGAGTTTCGTCTCAAGACACTGGGACTGTCAACGTTTTATGTTTTATTCTGTTCAGTAACTCCAGAAATGTAAAACAATAGAGAAGGAAAAACTCCACAAAATAACACAAATTAGTCTTTAGGAATCAAGTGTTTCATTCTAACATGAGCAAGCAAGTGATATCAGAGGTATCATGGATCATGGCTGCATAGTGAATCCCCTCTTTTGAGCACAAAAAACAACAATTACAGGTGACAAATATACAGCATTTTATGATTACAATTGGGGAAACGATTGATATAAAATATTTAGTTTGACAGGTTTTAAGTACAGTCAATATAATATTCACATATGCTGCAGAGTTATAATCCTCTTTATATCCTGTATTAAATCGAAAATGGTTCTGAATCATGTTATTTTCAAAAGTACTTCCATTCCTATATAGAATCTTGAGCCTTCTTTGTCAGACGACTTCAATCCCCAAATATATTTTATCAAGAGGCAGTAGTATTTCATTCAATTGTATATGGTAGTACAAGCTTCAGTGCTTTTGCAACACCAGTAATAAATAACAGTTGTCAGTAGCGCAGGAAAATGTGCTTCATGAAAGTTGACTTTAAAAGGTTATGTTTAATGAACTGTCTTTTGATTTCATCCAATATGTCATCTGTGAGTTCAGTTAAAAATTAATATTATACCATTTGCAGTCCAGTCTGGTAGAGGATGACTGGATGAGTTACTATCACTTTTTTTCTTCTTCTTAAGTTCTTCTTTATATGTATGCACACAACACAAGTGAGGCTTGTACAAAACAAAAATCAAAAGAGGCTGTACAGGTTTTGCACTAGAGTATGTTCACTATAAGAAAGAACTCACAATATGTGAAATCAATATGTATGTAGTACAGAGAAAGAGAAAGATCCATAAGGTTATTTATCACCTTTCTGAAGAACACACATATGAAAAATATAGTTCATATTAGTAAATTCATAAACAACCCAAGAGAAATTGGATGGAAGATGTAGGTGACAGTATTAGAACTCAGAGATTCCCGTCTAGCAATAAAACATCATTTCAGCTATGCAGTGGTCTTTTAAGGAAATGAGCTCATAGAAATATCACGGGGAAGTACTTTACAGTAATAATGAGAATGTGATTAAGTTACCCTAAGATAAAAAAATCTGCTCAACATCTTCATAGAAAAATATTTACAAGGCAGTCACATAAAAGGAAGTGAGAATTTATGTTTATTCTGCATTAGCAAACAATTATATAGATTACCATGAATAAACTTGATGTGAAAGAAAACTATAACTTAGAGAAGATTTAATGAGAAATATTTGCTTAATTTACAGTTTTCTGTATCATTAAGCAAGATATGAAGTTCAAGTTCAAATCGTTTTTATATTCTTTTTTTCTCACCTCTGTGTTCACTCACCATCTGACATAACTGTATAAATCAGAAAATTAACTCTACCATTATGCATCTGAGAACTAATCATGACATGGCTGTCATTCAGGCAACCATCAGGGCTCTTGAGTGAGGATGTCGTTGTTCCAAAGCTGTCTTGATCTCCTATGCATCTGTCAAACTCAGGGCCAGGCACACCACCCCCAAAATATGTACATGTTTTTACACATGACCATTAATGACTATAACCTACACTTGTGGTTGGAAGAGCCAGCTGCAGATTCCTGATGTGTGCTACATGCTATGACAATTGTCTTACAGTCAGAATTATAGCAGCGGATTGGTCATTCCTAATACCCCTAGGATGTATAAGCTTAGTTTGGCCAGTCTCTACCACATGGTGCATCTGCCAGAAAAACTACAAACCACATGCTATATGTACCAGAAGAACTACAAAACACATGGTATATGTGCCAGAAAAACTACAAATAGGGAAAAAAGGAATGTGAACTTACAATTCTGTAATATACAGTTACCATTATGTGTTACTTATTGCAGTTTGTTCCACATTTTTGTAACTGTAACTTTTAAAACTGATTTTCAATTCTATATTCAGTTTGTACTTTAAAGAAATAATGTGCTAATGGTTATATAAGTATGGTTGTATTGTATCTCATTATGAACTGACTTCAGTCTAAATGATGAAACAAAAACTTTAGACACAACTTTGGCGATACATTGTTTATTAATGGCCAAGCAACACTATCATGGCAACATATTATAGTATCTTACTGCCTTTAAAAACACTTACTGGCAGTAAGAAAAAAATCAATACAAAACATTAATGATTATTCTAATAAGTGTTGTCTATTGGTCAAGTAAATGGAGTCAGAGTGACTATCAAGCCAGGATGTACCCTTGCCTTTGTCATCTCAAACTGAAGTTATTTATAACAAATAAGAACTCACTGCAATACGTTTTCTTGGCAATCATATTTTGTACAACAAAGTTCACAGTTCTTTCCTTTGAGATTGCATGCTTGGTAGAGTGTAACATGGAGCAAAACATCAGGCAGGTGAGACTAGTTGATGCAAAGCAGAAGCAGCAGTAATACAAGAATGAAAAGGCACCCATAACAATGCAGATACATTAGGGAAAAGAAATATAGCAGGACTTGTTAGTGGTGAAGGCTCATTTTATCTGTTAAAAGTACTGAATTGATACAAATGGTACAAAAGGTGCTCTTGAGGGATTTAATATTCTGCTATGACTGGACCAAGTCAAAACTGTAGTGTATATTAAAATATTTACGTTTACACTATCTAAAAATTAATGTTTTAATCAAAATCTGATAAGTAAGACATGATGCTTAAAAAAAATCAGTTTGCATTCTTTGCCGAAATGTCATCCAGCAGAAATTGCCTCTGAAAAACTGTGTAAGTGTGATATTAGACATTTACTATAAGAGATTAGCAAAAATGTTTAATTTTACTCCTACTGAAGATGAAGCAATGGTGCAATTAATAAATGACAAGTCCATTCTATGGTGGGCGTATTCCTTGTAATGATTCTATTTCTTACTCTGAACATATGTTGAAGTCATGATCTGATTAAAGTGCATAACAAGAAATAAAAAGGAGTTTGTTAAAATGTTGGTTGGTAAAACAGGTCATTCCATTTTTAGATTTAAATATGAGCATGTCTACATCATTTAATATTAAGCATTCAGTGATTAGTGTTTTTCAGTTTTACTAAAACTTCCTAAAATTCATATGAATCTACATGTTATTATTTTCGGCTCTAACTATAAATGGTTAAGGACAGCCATTAGTCATATTTGTTCAAAGGTATCTACAGCTTGGCGTCATGGCTATGAAAAGCTATAATAATGATGCAGGTAAATTTATTTTTAGAGTAAGACAATTATTAGGCACTCATGTTTCTGACATAAATTGTGCATTGCTAAAGGTCAACAGTGTGTAGTCATTGTGCAAAATCATCCCTCCTTAGGCAGGACTTATAGCTATACATGAAATGTTATGTTAAATGTAAATACTACACTTCTTTTAATCCAAAAGATAATGAATATCACCATTCTAGAAGTGACTATATGCACTGTTTTTCCTGATGTTATTTTAAACATGAAGCTGAGCGTAGACAATACAGTTGTCATGGTAGCAAATGGAGGAATCAGAAGAAGCTGAACATTGAGATTGAAGGGAAATAGTGTAACAGGTTAATAGTTTAAAGTGCCTGGGAGGGACTATTGAGGAGAAGGGTAGTCTGAATGAGGAGGTCAAAGTTAGAATTAGAAGGGCAGCAGCCGACTGGCTCAAAGTGTCAGAGATAATGTGTGAAAGAAGAATGCTAAAAAAGCTAAAAAGTAAAGTATATCAAACAGTTGTGTGATTAGTGCCTCTGTATGGCACAGAAACCCTGGCAGTGAAAAGAGAGCAGTTGAAGAAGTTTGAAATGATGAAGATGAAGTGCCTGTGATGGGTGGTAGGATACACATTGTGGGACAGATGAAGAAATGAGGACAACAGAGTAGAAACCAAAGCAGCACAAGTTGCGATGAAGATCAATGAAAACAGATTATAGTGGTTCTCTCACATGTGTAGAAAATCAGAAGATGATGTAGTGAAGAAGATTTTAGAGAGGCAGGGAAAACGTAAGAGGAAATAAGGACATCCCACTGACAGATGCATGGATTGCACAAATGAAGACATGACAGTTAGGCATGACTATTGACAGAGGTGGGAGACTGGCACTAAATCAAGTGAGATGGTAACAGCTGACGTGACACCCTGACCTCATATATAAAAATAGGAAAAATTGGGTTGATGATGATGATGATGATGAAATGTTATTTTAAACAAGTAACAGTGACAGCAAAAGTAGGGTAGTATAAACTTTCATAGGTACAGCTAGTTTGAATCATTCTTATGTATTTTTTTTAAATACTGCATTTTATATTCAGTTATAGAAGACATTTTTCCTGTGGATCTCAAATAGGGATGAAGTTTTTTTTTAATTTTATAAATGATGCTGAAAATCATTTCACTTTTAATTTGAAACAAAAATCTGAAAAATATGCTTCCCAGACATAGAAATGTTTATGATGGATTTAAAATACATATCAGATATTCACAGATATTATAATCAATCACAATATAACTCATATATACATCAGTGAAGTCAACAGCCTCACTTTTTCAAATCAATAATCAAATCTTAAAAGTTCATTAATATTCATGGTGATCACAAACAGTGAAGAGTGGACATCTAAGATTAATTAACTTAATTATATTTTTTGTAATGTTATGAACATCAGTCTAGACATACATGGAAGAGTTTCAAAATGGAAAAAAAAATCAAGCCATGTTTAAATGTCAAGCAAGGTAAATCAAAAGGTAATGTTTATTAGGATACAGGGATGGCATTGATTACCATCCGATTACATATTGCAGTGAGTGCATTGTGCAAATTTAATTTCAAAGACTTTGGCTAAAGCATTTTGAAATAAAGATTCAGATGACAGCAACATTAAATACTGCATCACTTTATCAACATTAGAAAAAAGAATACGTGACACATTGGGTTAAAAGTAAATTTCAAGTGAAAACATTATTTCATGGGCAAACATAAAAAATGTAGTGTTTTTCAAATTACACACCAGATTATACTTTCAGTAATTATATTCAACTCAGTTCTGTATAGTCAGTATATATATATATATATATATATATATATATATATATATATGTGTGTGTGTGTGTGTGTGTGTGTGTGTGTGATATGGAGACAAAAAACACTTCTACTGGAAAGATTTAATAATAAGTTGAAACTGTAGGAAGGTTAGGTTACAGCTTTTGTGCATTCAGGTCACATGGAATGTATTTTGTATCTGCTACCCAATTCATAGATGTTCCACTTTTATTGTATTTCTTGTATCTGTTTCCATCAGTCTCTTTGTTTGTGTGTGCTTTCTGATACAATATCTTAATTATAGCAAATTAGTTTACACAGTATGTATTCCAAGTAAGACTCCAATCACTTCTATAATAATTTTATATCACATCCAGAAAATGTTATCAGCTTTATTTGTATAAAGTTTTCTGAGATACTGACATTTCAATAAACAGAAGAAAAAAACAGAGGGTAGACTTCAAAAAGAGCTGCGTGCATTCCACCAGAGCTGTACCACATTCAAATGAGGCCCCAAGCAGGATAATGGACCCAGCCCCCTCAACCACCACCTCTACAGCCATTCCAGTGTCACATTACTTGGCTGTCTCTTTCTAATTACTATAAACATTGTTCAACCCTGTCAGTTTGCATATTATTTTCTTCTTTATTTTATAAGGATTAGAGAGATTTGATTTAATATCTTTATTTCACATTTAGTAGGACAACCACCATTGGCCATTTGTTAAACAAAACAAACCAGTCTCACAAACACTGACAGATATTTTCTAATCATAACAACACAAAACAGTCTCACCCTGAAAACAGACTTTGCATGGGCAACGGTTTTTAAACTTAATTTCCATTGAAACTCACATTACTTGAAAAATGCATCAAAACTCGCATTCACTGAAAATCCATTTGGACAGTGGCAGATTATGTATAAATTTATATCCACAGACATCCCCCAAACCCAACAATTATAGTTACATTGTTGGCTATATTCTTTTCTGTGGCAAACATTACAATAATAAACTCCAAAGTAACAGATTTCAGATTTGTTTCACACCAACACATAGTAGGCAAATTATACCAACTTAATTCAAACATATACATGCACAGTAGTAATGCAAACTTAGATTAAGACTGTTTAAAATGATCCGATGATAAAAGTATAAGGAACTTTGATCCACTGAGTATCCCTCCCCACACCCATCCATCAGCAATTATAGCCACTTTGTTGACTGTGGTTTGTTGTTATGAAGAAATGAATTATGTGTACTTTATTGATAGTTTTAGATGAACTACATGAAACTGTATAAAGATTACTAGAATCAAACTATAAGATTCAGCCATATGTAGCACAGTTTAAACAGAGGAGTATATATGAGAGCATAAGAAATATTTACCAACTGATAGCAAATGCTAAGTAAATATGGACAATATCTCCAGAAGTAAAAGTCATTTGAATAATTCCACATTAAAGAGAACTATCACTAATGCAGTGGTTGCTGCCGGCAAACAACTTTGCATTTCAGTGCTTCATCTTCAGATGTAGTATGTGTTGCCCTTGAAGAATAAATCACTTATATTGTATTGAGAAAATGGTGTGCTGGTGATATTGTCATAACATTCCATGATCTAGATTAGCTATGTGATAGGAAATGGCTGGCAAATGGCAGCAGATTCATAGTTACTAGTCATGCAGTTCTGTAGACCATTTATGAGCCCAGTCAGATTCCCAATTACTCCAAAGCACTGCCTAGTTAAGAAATTTGCCTAATGCCACATGGTAGGTAAAAAAGGGGTCGATATTAGATCACCGAACACTTAAAAAAAGCGAACGGTGATTAATCGACCCTATGTAAGTGAAAGCTTACAATTTCAAACTGTCAGAACAGCAATTTTTTTTTCCTAGGGAAAAATTCACTGTTCCAACAAAAAAACATTATATTAAGTGGGGGGGCCTTCGACCCCCCACACTCCCCTACTTAAATATACCAACTCCGAGACCGTACTACAGTAGCGAAAACAGCAAAGTAACAAAGTGGCCAAGCAAATTCTTTCCCAGGGAAAGAATTTGTTTAAAATCCGCTTTAATATTTTGCCGTTTCAGGCTTTTGAGTCCGACTAAGATGCATTTGAAAGAATGCATCTTCGGTCTCCTAATAGGGAACCTAAAAAATGTGGCAAGATTCACACACTGAATTCTTGCCCCAGGAAGTAGTTCATTAACAAGTTGGAGCTTTAGCCATCTGCACTAACTGTCAGAGTAACAGTTTTTAGCTAATGTTGAAATCCTTTACAGTCAGACCTTATAGACAAGACTGTATCGCAGTAATATGCAACAATGACAACATAATGGAAGCTGAAGAACAGATGGTTCTGATCATCACTCCACATAATGTTGACTATATGATATGACAGATGACAACACCTTTGCAATCACTGGAGGATGTAAAGAAGGTACTGAAAAAAAATATTACTAAAATGCAACATGTTTAGACTATATCACACAATCCAGGCCTATTAATGAATTAAAATATTTTAGTGCTATGAATTAAGCAAAACAATTAAAGACAATATAAATCCTGCAGCAGTTTTTGTTCAGCAACGCACAAGTCATACAACAATCAGAAATATGACTGCATATAACATATTATTTGTTGGGGGCTTACATACTTGGAAGATAGCCACATCTCATTGTTGACCACTATATTTGTTCTCTGTCATCAAGAATAGTTATCCCATCTGACATCACTCAGTACAGGCCTGACCTAGTTGAAGAATGCTAGCAGTACTGTTACAGCATACACCTCCAACGTCAAGAGGCCAAACTGTGGACAAACGGGGCCCTACTCAGGGTGATGAGGCATGTCCCCACCAGCCTCACCAATATGGCTGTCTCTCCTCAGATACTATAGAATACTGTTCAAACTTGTCTGTGCACTGTAGCTCATTCTTACTTCAACAAGAAGCAGCAACATCTTTGAAATGATCATTATTAACATGGGCGACCATTGCTCTACACCAATAGTCAACTCCTCCCTGGTTAGACCCGACCACAAACTAATCACTTGGAAATCCACATCCCACCACAAAGGCAACCATCATGAAAAACTTCTCCAAAGCTAACTTTGGGCTCCAAAAAGCATAGGTGACTAACTTCATGGCACCCATACAAATGGAGAATAGTTACATGACTGCTGAATCATACACCAATGCACTGTATGAACACTTACACAAATGCATGGATTTCGTCATACCCGATAGAACCAAGACGCTCTTTTCCAAAAAAGTAAGCCAATCTGCTGATCTCCTACCATAAACAAACTCTACAACAGAAGGAAGAAACTGATGTGGAATAAGATGAAGTCCCAAGACTGGAAAAACTCCATTGTCAGCCTCAACAAAAAGTTGAGATTTCTCATCAAATCCTCTAAAGCTAGCTATGAAAACAGAATTGCAGCAGATAGTAAAGATAACCACAAGGCCTTCTACAGTTATATAAAGAATCTTCACGGCAGTAGCCAGATTTCCTCTGAGCTACTGCACAATGGTACCTTCTATACTGAGCCAACAAATATTGTCAGTATAGTGGCTGACAGATTCAGTGCCAACTTTATCCCTCTCTCCCTCCCAAAGGACCAGTCACAATACCAGTAGATTGCCGGGCACCCAGTATTACTGCTGCACAGGTAAAAACAGTACTGTCAAAGGCCAAGAATACAACTTCTATGGGACCTGACAATATCCCTGGCTATGTTCTACATGAACTACAGAGTGAACTGGCACCTCACCTGTGTGCCCTGTTCAATCACAGCCTCACCTTAGGTTTTGTCCCTACTGAATGGCGCACTGCTACGTCATCCTTCTCCACAAAGGAGGAGCAACTACAGACCCTGGGAACTATCGCCCCATTAGCCTGATGAGTCTGATATGCAAAGCTATGGAACGCATCATCATGGACCTAATAAACAAGGATATAGGGAATATCCAAACTCTGGATCCCACACAGTTTGGTTTTGTGAAGGGTAGATCATGCCTGCTCAACTTGGTCAACTTCTTTGAGTCAGTCACCAGAGCTGTGGATGAAGGCAAGGTGGTTCATACAACCTACCTTGATCTGGCCAAGGCCTTTCATACCATTCCCCACCCAGGAATCAAAGACAAACCTCTAAGCAAGCCATCAACCCCTATATCACTAGATGGGTTGCAAACTGGCTCACAGGTAGAACCCACAGTGTGAAAGTAGCTGACTGCACGGCAGACTGCCAACCACTCACAAGTGGAGTCCAACAGTGTTCAGTTCTGGGTTCTCTCCTGTTTGGTATCTACTTCTCTGAAGTCCAGGCCAACACAAGGGGACTCTGGCTGACAACGTTCACAGACGATTGCAAGTTGGGCGCTATTATTAACTCCCCAAGTGATGTTGACATCCTACAGAAAGGCCTCATAGAGACCAACGACTGGTGTCAGAACTATAGCCTTAAGCCCAATGCCAAAAAAAAATGTGCCATCATTCCCTTTGGGAAAAACTCAGTTCCCATGAATTACCATATCGCTGGTAGTCCACTGTACACAGAAGTTGTTACAAGAGATCTGGGAACACAGGTTTACAGCAACCTCTCTTTTGACCACCACATTGCCACTGTGGTCAGAAAGTCATTCTATGTAGCACATCTCATTACTAAGGGTTTTGCATCCATGAAGAAAGAGGTCATTGTCTCCCTCTACTCTTCACTCATTAGGCCAATCGTTGAGTACAATGCCCCATTTGGTATGTAACTCACTAAACACTTGCAACAACTGGAGAGGCCAGAAAAGTACCTCACAAAGAAGATCCTAGGCCTTAAGCATTTGTCTGATATGGACAGACTCAAAAAACTCCAACTATTCTCTGCCTCATATCACCTACTTAGAGGTGTTCCCTGCTTGACTTACAAAGCCATGTCTGACCCAGCTCTGTTAAAAATGCTACATCTAAAGAAATTCCAATCTCTCCGCACTACACGCTCCAGAGACCTCAACCTTATTACCTCAATCAACAGAATAAGCTGGAGGGACAGGTTCATAACCCAGAAACTGCCCATGCTATGGAATATACTTCTCATACATATCGAGCAGAGCACCTCACTGGCCCTCTTCAACAGAAATATTGATGAGTGGATGGGAAATAGAAAATTCACCACAGGAATCACTCCAGTAGATCTACTCAACAGAGGCACTGGGAACTAAGTTCGGGTGGCACGATGCTAGGATAATCCTATAGGCTAGGCTTGTAAAGACTCCAGGGCCATTAGCCTAGTACACACCTATGAACCTATGAACATACTATTGTCTTCATTACTCTTACAACTGTCACAGAAATTTGGACTTCATTTAAAATGTTTATTTAAAGTTATTCAGAAAAAAACTCTGACAGACATTTTCTAAACAAAACATGACACTTTCACAGACTTAGCATGAGAAACTGTAAACTTTTTATCCCTTGAAACTCACATTTAGTGACAGCGCATCTGACAACCCATTAAACAAAAAGAGACAATAGCATATAGTGAAGTACTAGTTAGTGTCTATGTGAAGTGTGCAGTAATTCAAAAGACAAATGTGTAGCATAACTGCTAACAACCTGGGACAGCCCATTGGACACAAGTATCCCTTTTCAGGAGCAAACCAGGAGTACCATCTGGTGAAGTAACTTGGCAGAGTCACAAAGAAGACAAATGAAAGCTAGGATTTCCACCTTCTCAAATGCCCAAAGTAGGGTATTTTTTGTAGAAATGTGAGATTTTGCAGGCCAAACATACCCATGCCCTTTCCAAAGGACATGGCTTCACTATTTTGCCAAAATAAAAGCTTCTAGTAACATTCAAGTTGCTTATGCAATTTCATATAAAATTTAGGTGTTGTAGATACAAAATAATTGTTTTAGGCAACTGTTAAAGAAAATGTATGAAATATTTTTGTCCTAAAATCTCAGGACATTTGTCAGTTTTTAGGGCCCCCCCCCCTTCTTGCAGGACACGGCTGCCCAAAGAGGGATGGTCCCTTGCAAAGAGGCACAGGTGGCAACCCTAATAAAATCTGTGTTAATCAAATTGTTTGCCATAGGAAGCAGCTCATTAAAAGCAAAGCCTTACTAAAAGCTATGCATATAGTTGTCACCCAAACACACCAATTCACACTTGTGTGCCTGCAAAAACAAGCTAAATAAAAGTGCATTCATAGTTACAATATCGATATTAAACTCAAAGACTTCATTCTGTCATATTTGTACAAAACTAAATAATAAACAAACTGTCAACATTCAACAGAATAAGGAAGGAAAGAATAACATCCAAAGAACATGACTCGTATGATGATGTAACATCCAAAGAACATGACTCGTGTGATGATGTAACATCCAAAGAACATGACTCGTGTGATGATGTAACATCCAAAGAACATGACTCGTATGATGATGTAACATCCAAAGAACATGACTTGTGTGATGATGTAACATCCAAAGAACATGACTCGTATGATGATGTAACATCCAAAGAACATGACTCATATGATGATGTAACATCCAAAGAACATGACTTGTATGATGATGGTTCTGCTTATTCCACCCAATTTCTTTTCTTTTATACCATAATCACTCTGCTCCATAGGTAGTTAATAGGCTTACACTCCAGGGAAACATTGAGGGACCTACCCAAAATTTACAGTTGCCCCAAAATACTAACTGGTTAAGTAATTTGCTCAAAGATGGGGCACTTCATACATATGAAGAAAAATCAGAGATGTTTTGGAAAACTGGAAACAAATAAGAGCAGACTACTTTAAAATACTTCAAAAATTAATAGAATAACAGGTTTTGAATCAACATGTATTTTATGAACCTGATAACTGTGAAACTATCTGACTGACATTATCAGCCCACAATCCTTAGTGACTCACCACAAAAAAACAAAACAAAAATGAAGAATTTAAAGGATGCCTAGCAGTTGGTATGAAGGATTAAAACTTTTGTGTCCCACAGTTACTATACAGGGTTTGATTTTGCTCTGCAAAAGTTAATAAACTAATCACCTCCTCCCCCATGGGGCATCTCTCTCACACACACACACACACACACACACACACACACACACACACACACACACACACACACACACACAAACACTCATTAACTTGGGACTTGTTTCAATTGTATTCTAAAAGACATTGCTTTGCTTTGTACAGTGCTGCAGTAGCTCCTATCTAGATTTTTAAATCTCATGCATCTCCAATAGGCTGAGCTGAAAGAAAAGAGTGAAAATGGAATGATGCTACAAACAGTTTCCAGGATTTCAAATCTTGTAGGTGCCAATAGTGTGTGTGCATGGGTATGCTTAGCAGGGAAAAACCAAATGGGATGAACTAATCCACTTTTTAAACTTGCATGGCCAGACCCATTGGTCAGCACAGGCCTCTAAGCAGCTGCCTAGGTCACTTTGTGCTGGACCCATCCCCAGATTTAATAAAATCTATGTAGGCATAGTGTAAAGCCTACACAGAAAGTACCATGGTCATGTATGCAGTAACCCCTCGGTAGCTTGCCATGCATATTAATGAAGGTGCATTACTGAGGGAAAGCCATGTAACACAGTTATTGAATCAGTGTAGGGAGTGTGTCCCTGTGTCCGGTGATGAGTAACACACCCCATGCACTGTGAACCTGCAGTATATCAATACAGGCATATGCATTAAACTTAATATTTTTTAATGTCTGCGTGCTGTGGTACACAGTAATTGACACATGCCAAACTTCTAAAAATAGAAACTGGATACATTTAATTATAAATGCAAAAGTCAAGTTTAAGCATAAGCATAAGTTTAAGCAAGTGCTCCTCGGTGCTCAGCGGTGCTTAAACATTGTAGAAAGGTATATGTAAAAGTATAGCAGAATTCTACACTTCCATGTAGCCAGATGGTTAGAGTGATAGCCTTATGTGCAGTAAGTGCAGGGTTTGATAACGCAGACAGATTATTAAGGATTTACTTTGCAAATACAAATTATGCAAATTATTTTTAAATCCTACTTTGCTGCACTGAGCTAAACTCTGCTAAGCACAGCTAAGCCTTGCCAAGCACTGCTTAAATAAGAAACTTTTTAGCACCACTTATCTGGTTTGCGCATTGTTAAGTGGTGCAAAGCACTGCTCTGCAATTGCTAGTCTAAGCACTGCTCAGCTCAGCTAAGCTGGTTTGTGTACCACTAAGCATTGGCAGTTTAAGCACTGTTGAGCTCAGCTAAGCCAGTTTGCGGTGTGCCAAGTGACACACTGCATTTTCAAAGATGGCCTAATGATGTGCAAGGGTGGGAAAACAGGCTTATTTAAGTGCAACAGGTGGAAATAAAGCATAACCTGTTGGAGTTTTACCCATCCAGAAACTAGAGCAGGTGTTGGAGAGGGACTGCTCTTCTGGGAGCAGTGGTGGGGCATTCTGGAGTCTAGGTTCATGGTTTTATCCTAGTGAAATACTATGATATCTGGCTGCTACAGACCCAGTACCAGGGATCAGAGTATAAGTTGGAGCCCTGGGACTGGCTGGCACGTGATCTCACCAGGGCAACAGGGATCCCCTCACAGGTGAGCAGGTCCGTCACCATTTCAATGATCTGAAGTAGCAGAAGAGGGGACTTCTGGACACCTGGGTCCAGGATGCTTGGGACAAGAATGCCCCTCAAGTTTATATTTACTGTTAGCATTGTTTTACTAATACCTACACTGAATGTGTGATAGACAGGTATGCATAATGGTGTACTTCTCTCCTTACAGCTGCAGGGGACAGAGCTTGCAACCTAGAGGTCCATGCAGAGCACCTAGCCAGGGTTGCATCTTGAGTGTGGTGAGTACAGGTTAATTTGCATTCTATAGTCAAATACACAAGATAGAGTAATTCAGTCACTGCCAGTAAGTACATACTGTACAGATTTGTGTAATGCAATGAATGTGGACATTGGGCTGTACTGCAATAACCGTCTACTGCAAAGTATAGTGCAATAAAGATTAAAGCATTAAACCTGATAATATTAATGAAATAAATATTCTCAGACTAGCACCCAAACAGCCCAGCAGCAAATAGTAGCACAATAAAGGTCCGTCCCTCTCTCGATACCACAAAAACATTCTGATGAAGTTTCATGGTTTGAAACGAAAAGCGCTTTAATCCAATTAAAAGTTTTATTTTGTGTCTGTGGAAGAACTTGTCTGTTTTTGTAGTATTGAGAGCGGGACAGACATTTATTGGGCTACTATTTGCTACTGGGCTGTTTGGTTACTAGTTTGATGATATCTACGTGTTTCAGCTAGTTCACCTTTGTTATTTTAAAATAAATATTCTACTGCAATAAATGTGGAATTGTAGCTGTATTGGAACACCTGCATTATTCCCAAATGTTGTTTAATAAAGACTCAAAAACATGACAATAACTGCATGTAGGTACCCCTAATAAAGCTGTGTTGTACAATATGTGCGTGAGTAGGGCTGTTGTTTAAGAAATCGAGTATGACATCTGCTCTGAAATAACAACACAAAGAATATCACTAACTGACTGAAGGTTAACTAAGAAAGAGTGTTATGCTAAACTGTCAGTTGTCTATCAGGTGCCAGAATCCAACACATAACACACACACTCAGATCACTCCACAACAAGTACAAGTATAACTTTGTCACTGTCCATGTGGGTATGAATGACCTGAGATGCACCTCCCTGGACTACATGAAAAGAGACATGGAAGAGCTCTCGGATTATGTGGCCCAGGCAGGTATGACCCTAGCCCTGAGCAGCATCCTACTGTTGCCCAGAATTATACCACAGTTCAAGCAGAAAATGACTGACTTCAACAAATGCCTAATTTTCTAGTGTCATTCCAAGGGGATCCAGTATCTGTCTGCTTGGGATGACATGACTGACAGACCTCGATGCTTTGCCACAGATGGCCTGCATCTGTCACTCCTGGGTTTCTGGATACTGCCTAAGGTTCTTGCCACCCTATAGTGCCTTTTGTGCCTTTTTAAGTGATGTTCCAAAGACCAAAGTACTGCCGTAACAGCTATAAATAAATGCAATCTGTTTGTCATGCTGCTCAATGTTAGACGTCTAACTCTCATGATGCACTTGTTCAAAGCACTCCTCAAAATGGAGAACATCAACATTTTTGCTGTAACGGAGACCTGGTTTTGAGCAGCAGAAAGCACCACTGCATTACTAGGCTATAACTCATTTCACACCTTTCGGCCCCAGAACATAGACCAAAGCTCCAAAGGTGGTGGTGTCTCCATACTAGTAGCCCAACAAAATGCATCTGAGATACTTCAGGTACAACTAACACTGGGTAATATAGTGATTCAGGTTGTAGCCTGCTATTGGTTCCCAACCATATCCCAAGATTCTCACTGCAAATTCCTAAGTACCCTGGAAACTATTAGGGTCCAACCTAACACTCTCATACTAGGTAACTTCAACTACCTCTCCATCAACTGGGAAAACTACTCATGCACCAATACACTGGTCCATTGCTTCCTGGAATTCATCACTTCCAATGCCCTGGACCAGCTCATGCTTACCCCCACTAGAGGAAGCAGCACCCTTGACCTGGTTATTACTTACATGGGCAACCATTCCTCTACACCAATAGTCAATTCATCTCTGGTTAGATCCGACCACAAACTAATCATCATGGAAATCCACATCTCATCCACACCCCCTGTGAAGGTAACCACCATAAAAAAACTTCTCCAAAGCTGACTTTGGGCTCCTAAAAACAGAGGTTGTTAACTTCACGGCACCCATGTCAATGGAAAATAGATGTATGACTGCCAAATCATACACCAGTGCACTGTACGAACGCATACATAAATTCAAGAAACTAGCCATACCCAACAGAACCATGATGCTCTCCTCCAAAAACGGAAGCCAATCTGGTGGTCCCCTGCCATTAATAAACTCTACAACAGAAGAAAGAAACTGTTGCAGAAATAGGTGAAGTCCCAAGACTGGAAAAACTCCCATATTAGCCTCAACAAAAAGTTGAGATCCCTCATCAAAACCTCTAAATCCACCTATGAAGGCAGAATTGTGTCAGTCACTAAAAACAACCACAAAGCCTTCTATTGTTAAATCAAGAATCTCCACAGCAATACCCAGGTTTTCTCTGAGTTACTGCACAATGGTACCTCCTATACTGAGCCAACAGATATTGCCAACATACTGGCTGACAGATTCAGTGACAGGTTTACCCCTTTCTCCCCCTAAAGGACCAATCACAATACCAGAGGAATGCCAAAAACCCAGCATTAATGCAGCACAGGTTAAAGTTGCACTGTCCAAGGCCAAGAATACAGCTTCCATGTGACCCTACAATATCCCTGGATGCATTCTACATGAACTACAAAGTGAACTGGCACCACATCTGTGTGCACTATTCAATCACAGCCTCATCTCAGGCTTTGTCCCTATGGAATGGTACACTGCTACAGTCATCCCTCTCCATAAAGGCAGAGTGACTACAGACCATGGGAATTACAGTCCCATTAGTCTAATGAGTCTGATATGTAAGGCTATGGAGTGCATCATCATGGACCTAATAAACAAGGATATAGGGAATCTCCAAACTCTAGATCCCATGCAATTTGGTTTTTTGAAAGGTAGATCATGCCTGCTCAACCTGGTTGACTTCTTTGAGTCAATCACCAGAGCTGTGGATGAGGGCAAGGCAGTTCATACAGCCTACCTTGATCTGGCCAAGACCTTTAATACCATCTCTCAATAAGGAATGATTGATAAACTCACCAAACTAGGCATCAACCCCTATATCACTTGGTGGGTTGCAAATTGGCTCACAGATAGAACCCACAGTGTGATAGTAGCAAACTTCAAGTCAGACTGCTGACCAGTCACAAGTGGAGTCCTACAGGGATTGGTCCTGGGTTCTCTCCTGTTTTGCATCTACTTCTCAGAAGTCCAGGCCAACATGAAGGGACTATGGCTTACCAAGTTCGCAGATGACTGCAAGCTGGGAGCCATTATTAACTCCCCAAGTGATGTAGACATCCTACAGAAAGGCCTCACTGAGACCAATGACTGGTGTCGAAACCACGGCCTTAAGCTTAATGCCAAAAAATGCATCATCATCCCCTTTGGGAAAAACTCAATTCCCACAAATTACCTCAGCGATGAGAGCCCACTGAACACTGAAGGCATTATAAGAGCTCTGGGGACATAGGTTGACAGCAACCTCTCCTTCGACCAACACATTGCAATGGTGGCCAGAAAGCCCTTCTATGTGGCACATCTCATTACCAAGGGTTTTGCATCCAGGAAAAAAGAGGTCATCATCTCTCTCTACTCTTCCCTCATTAGTCCAATCATCAAGTATAATGCCCCATTTGGCATGTACCTTACTAGACACATGTAACAGCTGGAAAGGCCACAAAATTACCTCACAAAGGGGATCCTAGGCCTTAAACACATGTCCTACATGGACAGACTCAAAAAACTTTAGATATTGTCTGTCTCATATCATCTACTAAGAGGAACTCTCTGCTTGACTTACAAAGCCATGTCTGACCCAGCTCTGTTAGAAATGCTACATCTAAAGAAATTCCAATCCCTCCACATGACATGCTCCAGAGACCTCAACATTATTACCACAATCTACAGAACATGCTGGTTCATAACCCAGAGACTGCCCATGCTCTGGAATAGGCTTCCCATACATGTCAAGCAGAGCATGTCACTGGGCCTCTTCAAGAGAAATCTTGATGAATGGATGGGAAATAGAAAGTTCACTCCAGGGATCACTCCAGTGGCTCTACTTGATAGAGGCACTGGGAACTAAAGTCAGGCGGCACAATGCCAGGGAACTTCTATGGGCTAGGCTTGTAAAGGCTGCAGGGCCATTAGCCTAGTGCACACCTATGAACCTATGAAGCTATGAACCTATGTAGATTTAGAGCTGTACTACAAGATATATGCATTATGACATTTTCTGCACTAACATCTGAAGCAATACCAAGAACACCCAAGGTAGATTGTGTATGTCAGGATTGTCTTGTGTTAACCATTGCATTTCAGCTATATGTATTCCTGCTCCGAGATATGGTGCTGCAGGCAAGTATGAAACTGCAATAGCTCTAGACTGCAAATATACTATCTGCAACTGTATATGGGTCAGGTAGACAACCCAGTACTCCGATATGGTTTGTACATGTCACAGATATTTCCACCCACTAAGAGTTTATAGTGTACACCTGCATTCTATGTATTAATGTACCATTTACCTAGTATCTCTGTCATGCATGAATCTCATGCATGTGTGTTCAACTGAGACTGCAGTATTGTATAAAACAGTACTACTATTACAAGGTCATAGTTTGTTTCCAAGTGATCTCTAGGCAAATATCAGGTAATCAGTAGTCAGTAGTGCTCAGTAGTTCAGTTTGTTAAATGCTGTGCCTGATGTACATTTTGTCACACACAGACCAGGGTTTGAATCCAGTGACAAGTACTAAGAAATATTACTGAATCAGTTATGTATTATTAGCAGATTTTCTCCCCACAGGAATTACAGGTAAATGGGTGCAGTTGCCCTTATTGTGTACTAATAGTCTATGTGTTCATAAGTAACAGACTGTTAACAGCACTGATCAGGAATGCGATAAGACATCAGATAATAAAGGCAACAAGTACAATACTGATAAAAGATATTACAGATATTATAGGTTCATAGGTTCATAGATTCATACTAGGCTATCTGCCCTAGGGCATTTATAAGCCTAGCCAGAGTGCGTTTGGCTTTCGCCACCCATTTTAAATTAATTTTGCTATGCCCTTTTTCGAGGTTAGTATACTGTGCCTCTGTCTAACAGTGACACAGAAGTGTTACCCGGGGTAAACCTATGATCCCCCATCCACTCATCAAGATTCCTTTTGAAGAGAGTCAATGAGGGACTCTGCCTAACCTGGACTGGGATTTTATTCCAGAGTGAAGGGAGCCTCTGGGTTATGAATCTGTCCCTCCAGTATGTCCTATTTATTTCAATGCTGAGGTTCAAGTCTCTCGAGCGCATAGCTCGATGGGATTTGGATTTTCTGAGGTGCAGCATGTCCATTAATTCCGGGTTGGACATGGCTTTATACGTCAGGCACAGATTGCCTCTGAGCAGGCAGTATGCCACTGAGTAGAGCTGGAGTTTCTTTAACCGGGCAGCATATGGCATCTGTTTGAGCCCTTTGATCCTCTTGGTGAGGTACTTTTGGGGTCTTTCCAGTTGCTGCAGGTGTCTGGTAAGGTACATCCCAAAAGGGGCATTGTACTCAATTATGGGCCTGATGAGGGATGAGTAAAGAGGCACGATGACCTCCCTTGATCTAGATGTGAATCCCTTCATGATTAGGTGGGCTATATTAAATGTTTTTCTAACCACTTTGGCCACGTGGTTGTCAAATGAGAGATTGCTATCAACTTGGGTCCCCAGGTCCCTAATTACTTCTTCTGTACTTAATGGATTACCACCTATGTGGTAATTTGTGGGCACTTTGTTTTTGCCAAAGGGGATGACTATACACTTTTTGGCGTTTAGCTTGACGCCATGGCTCTGGCACCACTTGTCTGTTTCTATGAGGCCCTTTTGGAGGATGCTTGTGTCGGCTGGAGAGTCGATTATAGTGCCCAGTTTGCAGTCATCTGCGAACTTGGTTAGCCACAGTCCTTCCATGTTGGCCTGTACCTCGGAGAAATATATACTGAACAGGAGAGGTCCCAGGACTGAGCCTTGTGGGATGCCACTTGTAACTGGTTTGGAGTCTGACATGGCTCCAGCAATTCTAACCATGTGGGTTCTGTCCTTGAGCCAGTTTGCAACCCATCTAGTGACATAGGGGTTTATATTTAAGCTGGTGAGCTTATCTATAATGCCCGAGTGGGGTATTGTATCGAAGGCTTTTGTGAGGTCCAGGTAGGCTGTGTGGACCACCTTCCCCTCGTCAATGGCCTTGGTGACTGTTTCAAAGAAATCGACCAGGTTTAAGAGGCAGGATCTGCCCTTAACAAAGCCAAACTGGGTAGGATCCAGTGTCTGTAGGTCCCCAATATCTTTTTTTATGAGGTCCATGATGATCCTTTCCATAGCTTTGCAGACCAAGCTAGTCAGGCTTATGGAGCGATAGTTTCCAGGATTCGTTGAGGCACCACCTTTGTGGAGAGGGACCACTGTTGCTGCACGCCACTCTTTTGGTACATATCCTGTGGTAAGGCTGAGATTGAACAGTAGTTTTATGTTTGGGTTTAGCTCTTCTTGGAGTTCATGTAGGACGCAGCCTGGGACACCGTCTGGTCCCATTGATGCGGTGTTTTTTGCTTTGGAGAGGGTGGCTCTTACCTGAGCATCTGAGATGTCAGGGGGACAGCACTATGCTGGGATAGATATTTGCCCTTTTGGTGGGGAGGGGGGGAGAAGTTTGCACTGAACCTTTCAGCTAGGATGTTGGCAATGTCTGTGGGTTCGGTGTATTTTTGTCATTTTAGACTAATTCTGAGCATATCTGGGAATTCCCACCCAGGTTCCTAACATAACTAAAGAAAGCCTTGTGATTATCCTTAGTGACCTGTGCAATTTTTCTCTCGAAGCTGGCCTTAGACGATTTTATGAGTGCCTGTAGTTTTTTGCTAACACTGATCAGAGATGCCTTCCCTTTTTGGGATTTTGCTCTATCATGTAGAAGCTTCCTCCTTCTATTGTATAGTTTGTTTATGGCTGGGGGCCTTTGGAGGATTGGGTCTTGGTTTTATTTGGGATTGCATGATCCATGCATTCCTGAAGGTGTCCATAGAATGCGTTTATAAAGGATTTTGCGGTCTGGGCCGTATTTTCCACAGGCCCAGGGGCTTTGAAGGATTCCACCTCGGTTTTGAGGAGTGTGAAATTTGCTTTAGAGAAGTTTTTCACTGTGGTTTTCTGGGCAGGGGGTGGAGTCGGGATGTGAATATCCAGTGAGATTAGTTTATGGTCTGATCTTACCAGTGAGGGATACACTTCTGGTCTGGAGCATAGAGTCCCCATGTTGGTGATGATCAAGTCCAGTATGTTTTCCCCTCTTGTGGGAGTGGTAACAAGTTGTTCCATAGCATTTGAGTTTATAAATTCTAGGAACCTTTGAGCTAGGGTGTTGGAGCTAGAGTAATGCATCCAGTCTATGTTTGGGTAGTTGAAGTCGCCCGATATAATGGTGTTTGGAGAGACCTTCATATTTTCCAGTGTTCTTAGGAAGGCCGAGTGGAGTTCCTGGGTTTGGGAGGGTGGTCTGTAGCAGGCTATAAACTGGAAGGCAGTTTTATCCACTGTTAGTTGCACATGGATAGTCTCTGATGCTTCGTGCTGTGCCACCAACCTGGAGGTGTGGGAATCTTTGACGAATATTGATACTCCCCCTCCTTTTCTGGTTCAGTCCAAGTTTTGGGGCTGAAAAGCATGGTATGAGGTATAACCTGGTAGTGCTGGGGTGCTCTCGGGAGCCTTGAACCAGGTTTCTGTTACTGCACAGATATCGATGTTCTCCATGCTAAGGAGAGTTTCGAGTGCATGCATCTTGAGGTTTAGACTTCTGGCATTAAGAAAATGTGTAATGTTTGTATGGCTGTGTGCCTGGTGTGTCTGTGTATGTTTGCTGACAGTCTAACCCCATGCCTGTCAAGGACGGCATGATAGTTGTGTATTCTCTATACTGTACACAACACATGTCTCTCAAGTGTCATGCTGTCATGGACTGTAATAAATGTCACCTAATCCCTTTGTCACAGATCTATCATTGACATGATTATGTCAATAGCACAGTCACAGTACATCAGTCCACAGAACACCTGACATGCAATAGTTCTCTGTAGTTTTGTACCTGTAGGTGTTACAGCTTGGCCCATACTGTCCCATGCAGATAGCTTTAGAGGTACGTATGTGCTACAGCAGCTATAGGGAACTGTTGAAAGTGCAGACATGTATAGTAATTAACCAGTATTGTTGCAAACTATATAGCTTATACTCGTACTAATGGACTGCATTTCTCTCTCCCCCACCCCTTATCTTCATCATAATTTATTATTGCTAAACATCGTTATAGATTACTATTGACAAATGTTGTTCTCTAAATGGTTATATTGGACCTTGTGTTTTATTATTGTTATGTAATGCAATTGTTGCATACTAACATCACATGTTGAATTACCTATGTTGTTGGCCTTTTGCCGTAACTGTTACTGGCATGCTGTTACTATACTGACTGTTATCTTACTTATTATTGCATTCCATATACTATGCAATGTTATGTTCTTGGGTTATTTGCAATGTTCTGGCATGCTGTTATAACTAACTAAATGTTATGTTTTTTAATTAAACTTAAAACGCATTGTTATTTGCCTCTTGGTGAGGTACTTTTGGGGTCTTTCCAGTTGCTGCAGGTGTCTGGTAAGGTACATCCCAAAAGGGCATTGTACTCAATTATGGGCCTGATGAGGATGAGTAAAGAGGCACGATGACCTCCCTTGATCTAGATGTGAATCCCTTCATGATTAGGTGGGCTATATTAAATGTTTTTCTAACCACTTTGGCCACGTGGTTGTCAAATGAGAGATTGCTATCAACTTGGGTCCCCAGGTCCCTAATTACTTCTTCTGTACTTAATGGATTACCACCTATGTGGTAATTTGTGGGCACTTTGTTTTGCCAAAGGGATGACTATACACTTTTGGCGTTTAGCTTGACGCCATGGCTCTGGCACCACTTGTCTGTTTCTATGAGGCCCTTTTGGAGGATGCTTGTGTCGGCTGGAGAGTCGATTATAGTGCCCAGTTTGCAGTCATCTGCGAACTTGGTTAGCCACAGTCCTTCCATGTTGGCCTGTACCTCGGAGAAATATATACTGAACAGGAGAGGTCCCAGGACTGAGCCTTGTGGGATGCCACTTGTAACTGGTTTGGAGTCTGACATGGCTCCAGCAATTCTAACCATGTGGGTTCTGTCCTTGAGCCAGTTTGCAACCCATCTAGTGACATAGGGGTTTATATTTAAGCTGGTGAGCTTATCTATAATGCCCGAGTGGGGTATTGTATCAAGGCTTTTGTGAGGTCCGGGTAGGCTGTGTGGACCACCTTCCCTCGCCAATGGCCTTGGTGACTGTTTCAAAGAAATCGACCAGGTTTAAGAGGCAGGATCTGCCCTTAACAAAGCCAAACTGGGTAGGATCCAGTGTCTGTAGGTCCCCAATATCTTTTTTATGAGGTCCATGATGATCCTTTCCATAGCTTTGCAGACCAAGCTAGTCAGGCTTATGGAGCGATAGTTTCCAGGATTCGTTGAGGCACCACCTTTGTGGAGAGGGACCACTGTTGCTGCACGCCACTCTTTTGGTACATATCCTGTGGTAAGGCTGAGATTGAACAGTAGTTTTATGTTTGGGTTTAGCTCTTCTTGGAGTTCATGTAGGACGCAGCCTGGGACACCGTCTGGTCTCATTGATGCGGTGTTTTGCTTTGGAGAGGGTGGCTCTTACCTGAGCATCTGAGATGTCAGGGGACTGCACTATGCTGGGATAGATATTGGCTCTTTTGGTGGGAGGGAGAAGTTTGCACTGAACCTTTCAGCTAGGATGTTGGCAATGTCTGTGGGTTCGGTGTATTTTTGTCATTTTAGACTAATTCTGAGCATATCTGGGAATTCCCACCCAGGTTCCTAACATAACTAAAGAAAGCCTTGTGATTATCCTTAGTGACCTGTGCAATTTTTCTCTCGAAGCTGGCCTTAGACGATTTTATGAGTGCCTGTAGTTTTTTGCTAACACTGATCAGAGATGCCTTCCCTTTTTGGGATTTTGCTCTATCATGTAGAAGCTTCCTCCTTCTATTGTATAGTTTGTTTATGGCTGGGGGCCTTTGGAGGATTGGGTCTTGGTTTTATTTGGGATTGCATGATCCATGCATTCCTGAAGGTGTCCATAGAATGCGTTTATAAAGGATTTTGCGGTCTGGGCCGTATTTTCCACAGGCCCAGGGGCTTTGAAGGATTCCACCTCGGTTTTGAGGAGTGTGAAATTTGCTTTAGAGAAGTTTTTCACTGTGGTTTTCTGGGCAGGGGGTGGAGTCGGGATGTGAATATCCAGTGAGATCAGTTTATGGTCTGATCTTACCAGTGAGGGATACACTCCTGGTCTGGAGCATAGAGTACCATGTTGGTGATGATCAAGTCCAGTATGTTTTCCCCTCTTGTGGGAGTGGTAACAAGTTGTTCCATAGCATTTGAGTTTATAAATTCTAGGAACCTTTGAGCTAGGGTGTTGGAGCTAGAGTAATGCATCCAGTCTATGTTTGGGTAGTTGAAGTCGCCCGATATAATGGTGTTTGGAGAGACCTTCATATTTTCCAGTGTTCTTAGGAAGGCCGAGTGGAGTTCCTGGGTTTGGGAGGGTGGTCTGTAGCAGGCTATAAACTGGAAGGCAGTTTTATCCACTGTTAGTTGCACATGGATAGTCTCTGATGCTTCGTGCTGTGCCACCAACCTGGAGGTGTGGGAATCTTTGACGAATATTGATACTCCCCCTCCTTTTCTGGTTCAGTCCAAGTTTTGGGGCTGAAAAGCATGGTATGAGGTATAACCTGGTAGTGCTGGGGTGCTCTCGGGAGCCTTGAACCAGGTTTCTGTTACTGCACAGATATCGATGTTCTCCATGCTAAGGAGAGTTTCGAGTGCATGCATCTTGAGGTTTAGACTTCTGGCATTAAGAAAATGTGTAATGTTTGTATGGCTGTGTGCCTGGTGTGTCTGTGTATGTTTGCTGACAGTCTAACCCCATGCCTGTCAAGGACGGCATGATAGTTGTGTATTCTCTATACTGTACACAACACATGTCTCTCAAGTGTCATGCTGTCATGGACTGTAATAAATGTCACCTAATCCCTTTGTCACAGATCTATCATTGACATGATTATGTCAATAGCACAGTCACAGTACATCAGTCCACAGAACACCTGACATGCAATAGTTCTCTGTAGTTTTGTACCTGTAGGTGTTACAGCTTGGCCCATACTGTCCCATGCAGATAGCTTTAGAATGCATGTGCTACAGCAGCTATAGGGAACTGTTGAAAGTGCAGACATGTATAGTAATTAACCAGTATTGTTGCAAACTATATAGCTTATACTCGTACTAATGGACTGCATTTCTCTCTCCCCCACCCCTTATCTTCATCATAATTTATTATTGCTAAACATCGTTATAGATTACTATTGACAAATGTTGTTCTCTAAATGGTTATATTGGACCTTGTGTTTTATTATTGTTATGTAATGCAATTGTTGCATACTAACATCACATGTTGAATTACCTATGTTGTTGGCCTTTTGCCGTAACTGTTACTGGCATGCTGTTACTATACTGACTGTTATCTTACTTATTATTGCATTCCATATACTATGCAATGTTATGTTCTTGGGTTATTTGCAATGTTCTGGCATGCTGTTATAACTAACTAAATGTTATGTTCATTACTAACCTATACACATTGAAATACTTCAACACCACAGCTTGACTGGGTAGACCGGTTCCTGGCAATCTGTCTACCCTACCTCAGTCGACTGTGGCACCGGGTCTCAGCACATCTGGAACCCAAAGAGTGGTGCCTCCTCTGCTGGCCCTGCACCACCTACTGGTGAAACTCCCTCAGGGGACAGGGACGGGGCCTATTCCCACCCCCCCTTGGAGCGGGGTGAGATGGGGTCTTGTTAAACAAGATCAGCTACTGGTGATGGTGTGCAGGATAGTGCATCATGGTTATGAGAACTGCCTGCTCCAAACTGAGGGAAGACTGGCCATCCTGGAGAGGCAAGGTGTCCCTGATGCTCTGCCTCCAGCACAGCCACGTTCGGAGCAGTGTTGCTTGCTGATGGGTTGGGTGGGGAGCTCAGTCATACTGCTGCCATTTGGGAGACATGGATCAATGATTCCACAACACCCTCCCCGTCCAAGGTGTTTACCCCCCTCATGTGTCACACACTGCCTTTGTATGCTGTCTTGTCTGTCTTGTCTGTCTTCAAATGCAACCTCTCCTACCCAACTTACTTCCCCACACATCCTTTATATTATGGGCAGCATAAAATTCTATTACATGTATTACAGCACTTCAGTGTACTTTGCATTGGAAAGTATTGTGTAATTTTTCAGTCATTAAGCAATCAGAATTAGGGTGAGGAGAGAGAGTATATAAGTAAAATGTGATCTATTCAATGTTATCTGATGAAGTCTAGTTACTAGCTAGACGAAAAGTACTTAATCATATTGTGTTGTTTTATTACATTTTTTTACACTTTTTATTGTTTTATTAAAGGTCTCAGTGTCTGCAGTTCCCGACTCCATATATACACATATTACCCTGTAACAATGCCACATTTGGTATTGCTGACAATACATCACATTTCCATAGGTACATCGGGTCTGGCAAGAGTCCAGGATTCTCTACCTGGTAAGTGTGCTACTTTTGTTGTATGGATCACATATACCCTACAAATGTTAATGGCTGACATTTTGCCCTAGGCAAAACTGTTATGCTTAGGCAGAGCACAATACTTGTATGTTAAATATCTAAGGGGTTAACTGACATGCATTGTATGGGTAATTACAGCTGTGTATTTGCAGGAGCAGTAACACATATGCACTTAATTTTGAGAAGGTCTATGCAGTCTGCTATACAGTCGGCAATCACTCACAGATGCCTGTTCACACACAGTATGGAGATGGTGGGTCTATATTAGATAGTCGAAGTTCCATAACTCTGAAATCTAATGGTCGAACCATTAAGTTCGAAGTTACAGAACTTCGACTATGCAAAAAAAAAAAATACAAAACGTACAAATCAATAACTTGTTGTAAGCAGGGGGGCAATCACCCCTGCACCCCCCACACCCCCCGCTACTTATATATACCAACTCCAAGATCACACCACATTGAATTGAATGGAAACCTCTAGTTATGGAGATTTACATTCAAACACTCTAACTTTTACAAATTTGAACATATGGTCTCGACCATATGTGGTTCGAACTTGTAAAGGTTCGACTATGTGACTGGAACCCTTGGACATGGTACATACCTGAGGCAGTGATACTAGAATTGGCAAAGCATGCTCAAGATGGGTGCACTGTGTTTTAGGTGTAGGTTTATCGCATTCACTGACTTATTGCTTATCACACAGGTATATAGTACTGTAAACATTAACCAGACATAGCTGCATTGCATGTTCAAAAGGGCTGGTCTTGATTGTGTATGTTGTCGTTTGCTTGTGTGATGCACAGGGTATCAGAAATAAGATGTGGTATGTGTAACACAGTTGTGGCTCCTCACCTGTAGGTGTATGTGTGTGGATTAATAGTCAGGTAGTAATGTACTGATTTTGTCTACCTCTTCACAGGTGAACATGGGGGTTGGAGTGTTTCCCTCTCACAACCTGATGTCCGTGTCTCATCAGACTCTGATGATGATGGTGGTCATATTAATGCACAGCTGGGGTTGTTGAGGGCTGAATCTGTCCCATGGGTTGAGATTCCCACTTCCTTCCCCAGTGTCCCCTCACACAGTCAGTATGCCCACGCATACCCAGTTCCCTGTGGCCAGAGATATCGGACAATCAGAGTATGCTGACATCGAACAGGAGAATGTGGCAACTATGGCATCAGTGAGTGTAGACACTAGCCATAGCCAGAGAGATGGCGAAATCCTACACATGCAGATTGACAGGAGTGCTCAAAGGAGGACTGCTGCCCATCCACCACCTGTCACAAGTGCCACATTACGGGTCACTCATCGCATGTTTTGGTCCATCATGGAGGCACAGGCACATTCCAAATGCAACACCAGATGGATGCTCAGGATCATGGCTGTAGCACAGTCTGACATCTGTGACTCCCTCCACCACATGATGATGGTGGACATAGTGAGGCACAGGTGGGGTTTTTGGGGGCTGAATCGGTCCCATGGATTGACATCCCACTTCCTTCTCCAATGTCTCCGTGCACAGTCAGTATGCCCACACATAACCAGTACCCTGTGGTCACAGATATCGGACAGTCAGAGTCTGGTGACATCGAACAGGAGAGTGTGGCAACTATGGGCATCTGTGAGTGCAGACACTAGCCATAGCCAGAAAGCTGGTAAGGTCCCACAGATGCAGATTGACAGGGTGCTCAAAGGGGGACTGCTGCCCATCCACCACCTGTCAAATGTGTCACATCATGGGTCACTCAACACATGTTCGGTCCATCATGGAGGCACAGGCGCATTCCAAATGCAGCACCAGACAGATGCTCAGGATCATGGTTGCAGCACAATCTGACATCCGTGACTCCCTCCACCACATTGGTGATGCCATGGATTGTTTCACTGATGTAGTGGACGGACAATGGTGTGAGACATTGACAGTCCTTGACTGCACATTGTCTGTGCTGAACATCTGGTAGGAGTAGGTCATCAGAGATGTGGATGTAGGTAAGGAACACCATCACCTGAGAGTCCATGTGGTCATGCACATGCACGTTCCCATAGTGGCAGTACCTCCAGCACTACAGAAAGGAGTGTGCTGTCCACATCACGATGCAGCAGGCCATGGGCATGTGGTTCTGGGAGGTCCTGTGTGGGTTAGGACCCAGCACACTCCAGTCACCATCAGCAACTAGAACCACATCTGACCCTGGGTATGGTGGTATCAGTGCCACTCCTAGCAGAGCCAGTTCCCATGCTTGTGGTGGAGACAGTGAACTGTCCACTCCGCCATGTACAGTCTACAGCTCTCCAACATACACTTGTGTAGGGCTAGCACTTAGCTTGAGTGTGTACACGCACACACTCAAACATCACTGTCACATGCAGGTGAGCAACAGACACACATGGCACCTCTCCATGGCCCAGCTCTGCAGCACCCCTTCCTGACTCACATACATGCTGTCAACTGTTTGACTCAGCCTAGGCCTCTGGCACTCCCACATCACACCCTGTGCATGTGATGCTACCTGTGCCACATCCCTGCCATCCATACCATCGATGCAAGGACATCCAAATATGTGACTGATGCAGAGGGTGACTATATTACATTATTTGTGCAGTAATGTTATGCCATGACAAGTGCTGTATGCTGGCATGTGTCATGAGTACACATTAAAGTTTGTGTACCTTTGCTGCATGAAGGTAGATTGGCAGTAGTATTGCAGAATGACAGGTGTCTCACAGAACTGTGTATGTTTCGGTTCCTGGGATCTGAGTTGCTAAGCCATAGAGACTTATCGTCAATACAGTGGCACAGGACAGTATGGCAGCACAGCAGATATATGACATCAACAAAAAATGGCTGCATATGTGCATGGTTACCTAGTTGAATATGTATAGAGCAGTGTGTCATGGACAATGGGGGCAGTCAGCGTAATATTGCATGCATACCCTGTAACAAGGCCTAGTACGTTTGATACATGTCAGCTGGGTGTTCTGTACATAAAAATGTATGTAGTGGCAGATAGCATGTATGCCTCAGTAGATGTGGGCTATTTAGGGCCTGCAGCTAGTGGCAGGGCAGTAAAATGCATGACAATTGCACACCCATATAGCCATATGCGTACTGCTGCATGGGAATATATTTGTGAACTCACATACACAGAGTTGCCTTTAGTGATATTAAAATCCCTGCCTATCTATTAGTATACAGTATAGCACTAAGTAGTTATCACATGTGCCATGGAGCTTATCTGTTTTGACATGGTCAGCCAGTGCTGTTAAGGTGGATGACATCAGCAGGCTTTGAAAAGGAGGCCAATGGGGAGTCTGGCAGGTAGTCATAAGGCCTTAAAATGTATAACCATTTCACAGAGATAGGCGCACTGCTACAAGGGGATATATTTATATATACACACAGAGTTGTTGTTAGGGAGATTAGAACCCCTACCTACCTATTAGTATACACTAAAGCACTAAGTAGTTATTGCATGCACCACAGAGTTTATCTGTATTGACCTTCTCAGACAGTACTATTAAGGTGGATGATATCAGCAGATGTTGACAGGGAGGCCAATGTTGGGGAGGATGATAGTCACAGGGCCATAAAATGATTGGCCATTGCACAGAGATAGGCCAGATGGGCATGTCTGAACCTCTGTAAGGGATATATCTACACACACACACACACACACACACACACACATACACACACACACACACACACACACACACACACACACACACACACACACACACACACACACACAGAGAGCGGTTGCTGTGAGATTCATACCCCTACCTACTTAATATTACAGACTACAGCTTGTAGTACTAATTGCACGTGCCACCGGTTATGTGTGGCAACCTGGCCTTGTCTTACACAGCCTGTGTGGCTTGCAGAGTGAACCTGCTTTATGCTGTGAATGTGTCTAGTGTCCTAGCAATGGCGTACCTGTTATTACCCCTGCTATGTGAGTATGGTTACCAGTATCACCATTTCAGGCCAGTTGTTGTGTGCTAGGTGGACAACTGGCCAGTCACAATATGCCCTGTCCAAGTCCTGCATTGAAGTCATTAAACATTACAACACTTACTCACCATTGTCCATCTATAGGGTGACATTCCACAGGCACAGGGTTCTGTGATTTCTTGGATTATGTTGTTCTGTGGCCTTGGTCTTTTATCATCAGACACCTGTTATGTGTGTAGGTGCAGATAACCCCATCATTCTGTGTGTAGGTGTGGACATTAGTGCAGCCCATACACATATACTCATGTGTATGTATATATATATATATATATATATATATATATATATATATATATATATATATCTATATATATATATATATATACACATTTATATATATATATATATATATATATATATATATATATATATATATATATATATATTTACACACACACACACACACACACACACACATATATATATATATATATATATATATATATATATATATATAAAACAGGGATGTCAACTTAGGTGTAGCTATATGTGCATTATGTAACAGTGTTATACAGATATATGTCGGGGTCTACATCACTCTATACATTTATGTAGCTCTATAGATATATGTATACACACACACACACACACACACACACATATATATATATATATATATATATATATATATATATATAAATATATATGTGTGCCACATAATGCTAGATAGGGTGAGCGTGAGTGAGGGGTATAGAAATAGACAGATACATATATATAGCTATCTGTAAGCACAGCCATATTTTCAGATATCAGTTCTCTATGCAGATGAGGCATCAGACATGAGCTCAAGTTAGCTAAGTGTAGGAGCATGTCCAGTTTGACTGTTAGTACTTACAAGGTGACTCCAGGCCAGACCTACCTGTAATCCAGTCCAGGATTTTTTGTGCTGCAGCCAATTGGTTCCTGAACCTGATTCAGCAGTCCAGCACCTCCCAGATATCTTGGCCAATGGATTCCCTGGCTGTGTGCTGAACGTAATATATTCATACCTAGCAACTGTATAATTTGTAATAGACTGTGCATAGTTTTGTATTATGTGTATGGTACATTTTACATAGCATTGTGATTTTCTGGTACATCAGTGGCAAATCATCATAGACTGACTTTAGGAAATGATGACAGACCTTTGAGTTACTGACTCCATACACACCAGGAAACCCAGTCTACTGCATGACCTGTTATTCTCTGAACTTTCTACATTTCTCATGCCACTAGTTAAACCTTCTCCTTATATTTGGGTCTTTGACCCACTACTGTTCGTGTGTTTGTCCTGATTTCATGCTCTAAGTGGTTGTAGGTATGCTGTCACTAGGGTACATGATGTAACACATCACACACACGGTGACAGTCATCACCCCTCTGACTACATTTTTTGCAGAATGCCCAGCATTACACCCCGTATGTCTTCTATGCTCCTAATATGGTTGTGATTTTCCAGTAATATACTACTACATGGAGCACACTGACTTGTTGTCCATACTGACACAGTTAAGTGATGGCCTTTACATCCTGCTTCTACTCTGACTTATTGCAACCTGCTGTTATACTAGCCACCTTCTTGGTTAGTCAGAGCATGTATAATATCTACTGGTTTATCCCTCTGTCCCTCCATTGTCTCTGGTTTTGTCCAGCTTTCTTGCAGTAACAGATTGTGACATATTGACAGTGTGTGGAACTTCAACCATAGGAGTACCTCACATGCAAATTTTGTAGGTGCAGTCAGTTTTGAACCATGAACACCATCAACTATACTAATGTACGTAGCGCACTGATCCAAAACAACCACCAGAAAGTGAGTTTTGATTTCTCACACTATCAACAGCAGACAGACATGTGCACTTTCACCCCTGCATATTGTGGAAAATAGGACATATAGCCAGGTTGTCTGGGACAGCCCTGGGATTGTGTGATCGGCTGATATATCCTTGCAAAAATATACTCTATTAATGCAGTTGTATGTGAACACTGATGTGTTGGGGGTAGGGGACTGTAGCATGGTAAGTCATGCATCTGTCCTATGACCCTGCTGTTTGGTACTTCCTTTAAAAATTGCCATGGGTTTTGTTGCCTTGTGGCCTACTGCATATTATGGGGCAGTCACTATTGGACAGAGTACCTGTTGTCCCATATAGCTGTTTGTTCTTGGCAAGTAGCCCAGTTGCCCACTCAATTCCTTTGAATAAATGCAGCAGGTCCATACATATGCAACCATGTCTAGTACCCTGTACATTTGTTGTAAAGGAGAATGACTTACCTTGTGCATACAGCAGTTGTGATACCTGTTTTCCAGGGCTGAGTCTGTCTGATGCATGCAGTACACAGCCAATACATGGTAAGATGCAGGTTGTGTGGTGTGGCTCCCATCCTTTTTACTATGTATGCGAGTCAGAGTAAGGTTTCAGTCCCTAGGACCCTAGGTTGTCAGTGCATGGGCTATACATTGCCTCTTTGCCAAGACCAGGGCAAACTAGGCATGCCTACGTCTGCCTACAGAGACAGCCTTGGGGGGGGGTCCTCCTCCAAGTCTCCCTGTGAGTGTGCCTGTGGGAACCTTGGCACTGGTGGGGGCTGTGTGTCCCTTCCCTGTGATGATCCTGCCACAGCTATTTCTGCAGGATCATATTGTGTAGCATAACACATACTGTAAACATCTGTGCACATGTGGCTGGAGAGTACTGCAGGGATCCACCAGATATATCAAGGCACCAGAACCGTGCAATCTGGGCATCATGTACACTGACAACCCTCTCCTCCTACCACCCAACACTACAACCTGTGAGAGATGCACTTATATAGCCAAACTGGAATCCATGCTCTCTCCAGCCAAGACTGGACTAGACAGTCAAGAGGAGAAGGTTAACACCACATCATACTCAACACATAATCCATCAAAACATGCACCTCCCAAACTCACACATAGTAACACAAAGCACACACCTACATTCATGAAGGTTCTCAATAAAAATCTGCCCAAACAACAGAGACCTCCAAAACTGAAATGCAAGCAACCGCTGCCCCAAAACACTACCCAAACTACACATAGCCCACAAAAACAGTGTGCCACTCAACCTCAGTCCATAAGGCAAAACAACGTACCCAGCACACTAGTCATTGGTGACTCTATAGTCAGGCACACTGACGTCCCTCTCACCATGCTAAACAAGGAGAAAGTTACTGTCAGCTGCCTGTCGGGTGCCAGGATCCACCATATAATGCAAGCACTCAGGTCACTCAACAACAAGTACAAGTATGACTCTGTCATTGTCCATGTTGGAGTGAATGACCTGAGATGTACCTCCCTGGACTACATGAAAAGAAACATGGAGGAGGTCTCTGACCATGTGGCCCGGGCATGTGTGACACTAGCCCTGAGTAGCATTCTGCCATCACCCAGAATGATACCACAGTACAAGGACAAAATGACTGACTTCAACAATTGGCTAAGTTTCTGGTGTCATTCCAAGGGGATCCAATATCTGTCTGCTTGGGACAACATGATCAACAGGCCACGATGCTTTGCCAGAGATGGCCTGCACCTGTTGCTGCTAGGATTCCTGATACTGGCTAAGGCTCTTGTCACCCCTAGAGTTCCTTTATTAGGCAAGGCTCAAATATCAAATGCACCACCATAGTAGACATAAACAAGATAAATCTAAGGATAATTCTACTCAATGCTAGAAGTTTAAACCTACAAATGTGCACATTTGAGGCTCTCCTTAATGTGGAGAACATTGACATCTGTGCAGTGACCGAGACCTGGTTTAAGGCTCCAGGGAGCACCCTAGCATTACCAGGCTACAATTCTTACCACACCTATCGGCCACCTAACCTGGACCGAACTACTAAAGGAGGAGGCGTGTCCATATTCATAAAGGATATCCACACCTCCAGGCTAGTTGCTCAATATAATGCCTCTGAAATTATCCAAGTACAATTAATACTGGGTAAGACAACAATTCAGATTGTAGCATGTTACAGATCCCCCACCATGCCCCAGGACACCCACACCATGTTTCTCAATATACTGAATAATATTAAGATACAGCCCAATACCCTAATTATGGGAGATTTCAACTACCCCACCATCAACTGGGAAAACTACTCATGTACTAACTCATTTGCCCAATGTTTTCTGGAATTCATCAATTCCAATGCCCTGGAAAAGCTTGTGCATACCCTTACCAGGGGTAGCAACATCCTGGATCTGGTCATTACCAATATGGGTAACAGATGCTTCACACCAGAGGTCAACTCCTCGCTGGTCAGATCCGACCACAAGCTAATCACCCTAGACATCCATATCCCACCCCCTCCAGTAAGAAAACCACAGTAAAAACACCTCACCAAAGCCAACTTTATGCTTCTTAATTCAGAAGTGGCAAACTTCATTACACCCACACAGATGAAAAATAGTAGCACGACTGCTGAATCATATGCAAGTGCACTGTATTAAGCACCTACATGAGTGCATGGATCATGCCATCCACAACAGAACCAAGATGCTATCCTCCAGAAAAAGGAAGCCTATCTGATGGTCTCCCTGCCATTAACAAGCTCTACAACAGAAGGAAGAAACTGTTGCAGAAAAGAGCAAAATTCCATGATTGCAGGAACTCACTGGTCAGCCTAAGAAAGAAGCTGAGATCCCTCATAAAATCCACCAAAACTAATTTTGAAAATAAAATCATCATGGACTCTAGACAGCCACAAAGCCTTCTACAGCTTTGTCATGAATCTCAGTGGCAACACTCAGATCTGCTCTGAACTTCAGCACAATGGCACTACATTTACTGAACCAACTGATATTGCCAGCATAATGGCAGACAGGTTCAGTGCTAACTTCATCCCCCCAAAGGGCCCATACCGGATGATTGCAAACCCCTGAAATCACAGCCATGCAGGTAAAGACTGCACTCATCAAAGCCAAGAACACAGCATCCATGGAACCGGACAACATCCTAGGCTGTGTTCTGCATGAACTACAGAATAAACTGGCACCCCACCTAAGTACCACGTTTGACTATAGCCTCACTTCAGGCTTTGTGCCTATGGAATGGTGCACAGTGATGGTTATCCCACTCCATAAAGGGGGTGCCACCACAGACCCCAAGAACTACTGCTCCATTAGTCTGACGAGCCTGGTCTGAAAGGCCATGGAACACATCATCCTAGAGCTTATAAACAAAGACATAGGTAACCTCCAAACTCTGAACCCCACTCAGTTTGAGTTTGTAAAAGGTAGATCGTGCCTCCTAAACCTGATTGACTTATTTGAAGCAGTCACTCTTGCCATAGACAAGGGTAAGGTAGTGTACACAGCCTATCTTGACCTCACCAAGGCCTTCAACACCATTCCCCACTCTGGTATTATAGATAAACTCACTGGACTTGGCATACATCCCTATGTCACAAGATGGGTGGCCAACTGGCTCTCTGACAGAACCCAGACAGTGAAAGTAGCCGACTCCAAATCAGACTTCAGACCAGTGACAAACAGATTACCACAGGGTTCAGTCCTGGGTCCTCTCTTGTTCAGTATCTATTTCTATTAAATCCAGGCTAATACAACTGGTCTCCGGCTAACAAAATTCACAGATGACTGCAAACTAGGAGCCATAATTGTTTCACCTAAGGATGTGGACATTCTCCAAAGAGGCCTCACTGAGACTGATGCTTGGTGTCAAAGTCATGGCCTAAAACTCAATGCCAAAAAGTGCACTGTCATCCCCTTTGGGAAAAATACTGTACCCATGAACTACCACATAGGTGGTAGCCTACTAAACACCTAAAATGTGATAACAGGCCTTGGGACACAGGTGGATAGTAGTCTCGCACCTTTGATAATCATGTCGCCACAGTAGTCAGGAAATTCTTCTATGTGGCACACTCATCACTAAGGGGTCCTCCTCCAGAAAAAGAGAGGTCATCGTTCCTCTCTACTCATCCATTATTAGACCCATCATAGAGTACAATTTCCCATTTGGCATGCACCTTGCAAGACATCTGCAACAGCTGGAAAGGCCACAGAAATACCTCACTAAGAGGATTACTGGCCTCAAACAGATGCCATACGCCAACTGTCTCAAAGAATCCAGCTCCACTCCATCGCATATCGCCTAATCCGAGGCAACCTCTGCCTAACGTACAAAGCCATGTCAAACCAAGACCTGCTGGTCATGCTACACATAAAGAAATCCCAATCTCTCTGAGCCACATGCTCCAAGGACTTAAACCTTGTCACCAAAATAAACAGAACATGCTGGAGGGATAGATTCCTGTACCAGAGACTTCCCTTGCTCTGGAATAGTCTGCCCATTCATGTCAAGCAGAGCTCTTCATTAGCTCTCTTTAAGAGAAATCTTGACGATTGGATGGGAAGTAGGAAATTCACCCCAAGGATCACTGCTGTGGCTCTGCTTGACAGGGGCACAGGGAATATGTTTTCTTGGGTGGCAAAAGCCAGGGAACCTCATTTGGCTAGGCTTGTATGGGCCCTAAGGCCGATAGCCTAGTACCTATCTTTGAACCTATGAACCTAAACACATGCTCTATGATGTTCCTAGTTTGTGCATGTGCCTCATCATGGCATTATTCCATACGTGTGTGTGCATTTCTGATGAGTGTCATAAACCACAGTTCCACTGCATAGCCAGCATCCCAACTAGATGGCCATATGGGATGACCCCCTGATAAACATCTGATACAGCTGTGATGCATGCCAGATATGGGAGTCATGATAACTGCAAGGGCTGCCAGCACACACATTCATAATGATGCCCTGGGTATTGCACATGACCTGGCAGTTGATGGAGTGATACCCCTTGTTGTTGATGTAGACTCTACCCTCATCACTGGGGGGTACTTTAATGTGTACATGAGTACAGTCTATGGTACCCAGTACCTCAGGGTTGTGTGCTACACAGTAGAAGAGACACATACTGCTGGCCTCTCCTCAGGTGTGTGGGGTAAATAAATGTTCTCACTGGCATGTGTTTGCATGGCAGCCAGGAACTGGTGGATTATCCTGGATGCAGATGCCTGTGAGACCCCCATCATGTCCCCATTTGGTCTTTGAAAAGTACCTGTAGCTAGTATTCTAAGGGCTACATATACCTTTGTTTCCATTGGGATGGATTCCCCTCTGTTGGGTCTGGGTCTGAGATGAGGGAGGCAGAGCTCAGTGAGTTCTTGTAGTATGTCCCTCTCCACCCTGTAGTACTCTACAATCTCCAGCTCGTGTAGCTCTTGGAAGGTTACCCTGTGCCTGAACACTCTTCTCCTTCTCAGTTTAGGCCTATTGTCAGTGGCAGCATTAGCACTGACCTCAGCCTCTAACACATACAGATATAGCAGAGCAGAAGCAGCCCCTAGCATTCTGTCAGTTAAAATTCAAAGTCTGTACTCCAATGATGCAGAGTGAGGGGGTAAAATCAGATTGTAAGGTGTATGCATACTTTATAGTGGTCTGCTGCAGATGCAGCCTGTGTGATTGGCTAACTATGATGCATTCCACCTGCCAGGTACATCATTGAGGGGAGTTTGAATGGGCCAGTGTAAGTGGAGCAGGGGTTATCAGTATTTTCTATATGAGTGGCTTTCCCAGGCAATTTCCTTTTTTTTCTTCTTTTTTAAACTGCTTTCACTGCTAAGCACTGTGGTGTGCTGCACAAACCCAGGGTGCTGGTATAAATACTGCTCAGCAGTATGGACACAACCCCATGCATGGGCTTGCTCAGCAGAGCTCAAACCAGTGAAACCACATGCCCTGCAGCTAAACAAAGCTTAGCAGCACTGGACACACACCCCTGCTTAGCTGAGAGGCATGCTGCTCAAACGGGTGTCACTGAGCTCCAATCAGCTTAAACATATAGTGACACACACCCTTTTGATGTCAGTCACCTCGTCTGTGGATACCAACACAGTTCTGGTGCTACACAAATTATATCTGTGGGCACAGTAGCCCATTTTTGCTAGTCAGTAACCCCAGCTCATTTGCATACAGATCCGTGCACACAACCTGGATACTTCACTATTCCAGGGCCTGCCTCCTTAGCAACCACTGAAATCCACCATTGTACATATTCTGTACAGGGGCTTATACTGCATTATCCTCTCATGTTTCTTATTTTTACATTTTAAATATTTTTTTATTTTTGCATAACGGCTCATTCATGTGTTGCTGCATGCCTCGTAAACATAATATATGTATTAAAAAATATTTATTACATTATTTTGCATGACTTTTTGGACATGCAGGGCATAGTTTTCCACATAGCTATGACTATTATGCAGTTCCTGACCTTCTAAGTGGGCTTTTACAGCCCCTGTTTCATTTTTGTTTTTTGTACATATATATTTTCCATGTGCACTTTGGACACTAACACAGGGTCAGCAGGACTGCCTATCTGCTTGCTGGATTACTCCAGCACCCTCATTTGCATGCAGTTCACCTGCTTATGAGGTGATTTGCATGATGCAAGTCCCTCGGCTCTGTTTACTGGATTGCATGGCAGCTTACTTCCATGTAAGCTCTGTGTCACTATTCCTATATGGACAATCACTCCATGTAGGCTTTATTGAGTTCTCCCTCTAGTCATACATTGCACATGATGAAATGTTGACAAAATATTACATCACACAGGATGTAAATCAAAGACAGTATGGCTGATAGGGATTCAGAGAAAATGGTTGTATTATGCTGTAGGAAACAGTGAACTCAGTGCAAATGGCATAGTTATCAGCACAATATGGCATGCTTTACTCACGTCTTGACTACCATTAGAATATAGAAACTTGCATGTATGAACAAAATTATGATATCAAAGCAGTAGATGCAGTGACACCCATGCCCTGGCCCAGTAATCAAGAAGCCTCAATCCTCACAAGGAGGAAAGGATAACAAATACACACAGTAAAGTGCAATTTCCCTTAAGAGCACACAGAGATCACAGTCAGTCTGAGGCCGGTCGCTGTCTTGTTCTCCAGGTCCCCACTAAGACTCCCCACTGGCACAGCTATAGTGTCCAGATCTCAGCCAGCTGGGCAAGCTAAAATCTCCAGCACCCTCTCTGTCCAACCAGTGCTTCATCTCCCTGCCTAAGTAGGTGACACACACACACACGCACACACACACACACTTTGAGATAATAGTTTATACAACCACACAGATGCTTCTGGGGAAGGCTGGCACAGGTTCTCCAGCTGCGCCCCTTTTACCCAGACTATATGGTAGTACCACTGGCCATCACCCAGCTAATATTTATCAGCTACTCAAAGGCCCTTAAAAGGGTGTCCAATTATTACTGTGCAATACTATTATCCAATTGGTAGCATGACTAAACAGTCAAGGCTTATTAGAGTGACTTGGTACAGGATCCTTATATACATGCAATGTACTCTTAGAGCTTAACGTATCTCTACACAAAACAGCCACAGTTGAAAGGTTTTAAAATATTTAATAATAAATAATTAAAACCACAAGACAATACTTTCTACTACACAGTGCTAGCAAGATTTCAGAGATCACACAGAAATACTTAAAATAATTCAGTAGTACAGTTCTGACATCACAGAAAAAACACTTAGTCTAATCTTTCTAGTTCCTAGCTATTTCTAAACGAAAACACAAGTCTAAGATAACTTACATCTAGAGCAAGACAGTGCTGTGAGTTAGATGGTCAAGACAAAAATGCTTAATCTCTGGTTCTTTCTGTTGAAATTGAAATTGCAGTTCTGATAAACATTACATCATTCTTCACCCTTCCTGGGGTTCCCAGGACAACAGAAACTGCATCTACATTCTTTTACACCTAGGCAGAAACCAGAGCAATAAAAATACATTTGCATGTTTAAATCTAGCAATCTAACTCTTGGTTAAAACAACAGAAAGGATGTGCTAGCCCAGACGGAATGATTCCAAATCTTTTAACTTCAAAGGGCCAGCCATGAAATAATTTTCTTCAAAGGACAAACAAGAAATGCTTGTCTTAGCTTTCTTTACAGCAGAGGGCAATGTTGTTACATGCTTTTGAAGTTCAGCATTTCACAGCATATTTTTTTCATTTAAGAAATCAAGTCTGTATTTCAACATTTATATTTACAAATGACAGAATTATCTATAAAATTCTATCTGGCTAGGCTGGCAGCCTTGACAGATGCAACCTTCTACAAAACTGACATACTGATCTTGTAGTCTAGCCAAAGTCACAATGCAGTTGTGCTGTACACTTATTTGCCCCAGTCAGAGCTGCTGACAAATATAGTAATACAGTAATAAACAAATCAACTCTAAAGACAGGAGCATTTATTGCAAAATGGCACTGACTGGTGTGTGTGTGTGTGTGTGTGTGTGTGTGTGTGTGTGTGTGTGTGTAGAAAGTTGATAGAACAACAGGTTTTTCACTACTGTGAATTTTCTGAAGGGTATGAAATCTGAAAATATCTGTCATGATTTTCAGACTTCAATCCTCAATGATTTGCCAAAAAATTAAAATGTTATGAGGAGCAGACCAAAAATATGAAGCAAAAATCTGTGCATTCTGTGTAAATCTAGACAATTTAGAGGTACAGGTATGATACAGCACACCATGGTTCAGTTGTGATACACTCAGGGTTTAAAATACAATGCACCCTAAAGAATCTGCAGTGTCCAAAGTGTACAATCTAAGTTATGTATAAACAACTGTGATAAGTGAGTTGTGGAAAAATGTTATAGTATGCAGGCCAGCCGACTGCTGATATATATTCATGGTTTACTAATGAAGGCAGCATTGTAGTTTGATGAATGGGCTTTGATGTGTAAGCTATATGAGTGGCATGACACAGACAAAAATAACAGCACAATGAAAACTATCGGTTATCACCAAATTAATCTGAGGGTATGCATTACCTGATGCATGTGACCATGTAGATCTGAAAACATTTGCCATAAAGGAACCTACCTGTGCTATCATCTCTAGTACAGTATAAGCCTGCTTATAAGAGATGGACATCATTGCCACTTTATTAGAACACATACTGTTTTGTAGAAAAGTGAAAAACTAAATTCAACATAAAACATCATTAAAGAAATGAAAGCACATTGTCCAGCCCTTCAGCAGTGTACTATGTGTCAATGTTAAAAATGACTGTGTGATTCAGTCTCCTCTTCCTTGGCAGGGAAACAGTTATATCCTGTCTGTGTTCCAGTTATGCTGTGTCCCCATTAAGCAGCTGGGGTTCAGCACAAGGCACACCCAGTGTTAAGGATGACAATCAAAGCCACTGGTCTCTCAGTGACCACCAGAATAGAAAAATGGTGATCAGCCTGCCTCACTGATCTCACTATCATGGTATGTTGGGATGCAGATGTCATTTCTGTGTAGTTCATGCTCTGAGCCTTGCTAGACCAATATGGTTTCAGCTGTTGATATTGGGACCTGTCATCACAGCACACTAGCTGGGTAAGATGATCTATGTTCAGCTTGATCCAGTCTGCCCAGCTCGTTACTGGACAACACTCTTCTAGAAGATCACAACACTCTACATATGTTGACCACTAGCTACTGCATGTCCAGCATTGTTAAGGAGAAGTCAGTAATACTGCTGCTGATATGCTTTTCAGTCTGCTATGTCCAGTTATAATGATGGACCTCTTTCCAGAACCCCAATAACTCCTGGGGATTTCAATCTGCTAATGGAGCCATTCTTTCATTTTCTTTGGTTCTGCATTGATTGGCATGGGGGTTATCTAACTACTTCCCTGCTTCCTCTATCCCTCTCTGACTGCACTCCCCATCTACTACTTTACTGAAGTTCTTTGCTGGACTTCTTGAGTCATGACTACAGCCCTCCTTTAATCCACAAAACAAAATGAATGGGAAATGTACACATGCTGATTTCAAACAGCTGTACCTTTGTGAATTGAATTAGAATTTAAACATTCTCATGCATATAGTCTATAAATGTATTACATCCCCTGCTGAAAACACTATATCCTCTGCATATGCATAACTCAAGACCTATAGGGTAAGACAAGGGAAAGGATGTACTACCCAAAAGTGTTATGCCACTGATGCACAAAGTTTTACTCAGATCTGTATGAAGTCACACAGAAGGTCAAGGAAAGAGAGATGTGAAGAGGACAAGTACTGTGGGATGTGTTAAGTGTTGGTGCACTGTGCTCACCTTTTCAGATAAGCAAAATTTACCCATTGCTCAAAGTGATATATACTGCATGTATATGACAGTCTGTGCATGAGCTTAGAGACATACCAGTAACCATAACAACGCAAACATGCATAAATATCTGCATATGTAGGAGACCTTTGCACATGAGGGGTAGAATCAATGACTCACACACACACACACACACACACACACACACACACACACACACACACACACACACACACACACACACACCTCCAGTGGATGAGTAAGGATACTTCCCTCTTGTTTCATGCTAATAAGCACCTATATCAGTGTAACTCAGAAACTTAATATGTCACCTGAACAGCACTGAAGCTAGTGCCCTACACTTACAAGAATGAGGGACGCTAAGAGTAGATTGTTCAGTGCCATATTCAAGAAATACAATTTTACCACACTGTACTTCTTGACCCATGCTATCAAGAAACACTGTGAATAGTCTATGTCATGCCAGGATATGCTCATGCAATCTGATGTTACAACAGAACACTCCTGATGCACACCACCAGGTAATATCTTATGAGCAATCCATGTCAGGCCATGATTATGCAATGCAATGTTTTATCAGAACACTCTTGACGCACACCACCAGGTAATATTTTGGATAATCACCTGGACAGGTGAAATCCTTGGTTACAGTTAAGGTGTCCCACAGGGCTCTATCCTAGGCCCTTCCTTGTTTAGATTGTATCTTTCAGACCTAACTTTTTCATTTGAGATATTCTACAGTATATTCAGATGACCTGCAATTAGGTAAACTGATTACGTGTTACAGATAAGGCATGTCTGCAAAATATCTTTTCTCAGTCGGAAGGCATGGTTTCGAGTGGGGTGTTCAAATGGAAGAGAAAACGTTTACCAGCTACTGAGGAAACGGACAGTGAGCAGAGAAGAAAGTCCTGTGTGTTCATTGCCTCGTGGTGAGCTAGAGACAAGCATTTTAAGCTCAAATGGTCGGCAACTCAAAAAGAGCAAAGTAACACTCAGGAAGTACTTTCTGAAGCAGAAAGGATTGGAACTCTCCCCAAAGGTACTGTGTCATATAAAAATGTGGTAGGGAAATCCCTAACAGCTGCTGCTACTAGTTCTGATTTTGCATCGAGTAATGCTAAACAAAAAATGGCCATTCATTCTAAAAATTCTACAGAGGCCAATGATACTTTTGAAAAATTAATAAATAAATCATTTGCTTTTCATTCTGGAGAAGAAGCTGTACAGAACATATCTAACAGCAGTAATGATCAAAACAATGGAACTTTAAAAGACATGCCCCGGGATTCATGAATCTCGGCGCAAGGCCGGCGTAAGTTCTGCGCCGGCGGTGCAGTGAATATCCGGTGCAGTAGCGCCATATGCATATTAATGAGAGTGCACCGCAACCACAGACATGTGCGTAATGTACGTGAGCGAGCCCAGGTAGGATGCGTCTGGAGGCGTGTCTAAGCCGGCATGAGGTGAGCAACCTAATGTGCTGACAGCCACGGTCTGCCCATAATAGTAATGGCAGCAGCCAGGTCCCGTGCAGAATGAAACACACGTAGAGTGTGCAGCATAGTACCCGTCCCAAATAAACGGAGAAGCAAATATAAGCCACGAAGGCTTAAGTGTACCCATCCAAGGAGCAAAGGATACGCATATGACCACGTTTGTCCCGCAATGCACCGTCAGTGGTTACACTCAGAGAAGGTGTACAGCAGCATGTCAGCGCGCCGCACCGACATAGGAGCAGCGACTAAGGTCACCACCTGTCCCACTGTGGGTGGGGCAGTCTCTCTATGGGCAGTTGTGTCCCTAAAACGTATTAAAAATGGCAAATGTGCTAAGATTGTAGGACATAATGATATCCCATATTTAATGTAATGGTAGCATGAATTGGTCATTTCTGTAACTGAAATACCTAAATGTCACAAGAAACAGAATAAGCAAGCAAATTGCCACAACAATACGCTTCTACTTAGGCAAACAAGTGAAGTTCTATGCTATATACTGACCGTGTGTAAGTGTCGGCCTGTAAACTCATATGTGAGTCCCGAAATATCCCAGCTTGGAAACTGGAAAAGGTGGCAACCCCAGTAGCGACATGGGCATGTTCACCAGGGTTACCAGCTGTCCCAATGTGCCATGGACAGTCCCTGATTGGACAGTTGTGTCCCTGCAACAATCGGAAAAATGGAAAATGACCTCTGATCCCCTGCCAAACATATTCCCAATATATACATGTAATAGTAGTATAAAACATATACATTTGTATATGAAACACATACATGGCATAAGAATATGAATAAGGAACCCAAATGCTTACAGAATAAGCTTATAGTATGGCAAACAAGGAAGTTCTGTCAACTGCACTTGCCGTGGGTATGTGTAGTCCTGCAAATTCCGAAGTTTCCACATAACATGCCCCACTATGGGCATTGGAAAAGGTGCCAACCATAATGGTCACAAGCAGTTGTGAGAGTACATAGCCGGGTAGCTGTGTCGACATAACAACAGTAAGGAATCAAGACACCTTAAACACAGGCAAACATGTGCATAGCAACATATCCCACACCCAGCAACGCCTCTGTCGCATACACTGGATGGCGTATGTTGAAGTGTAATATCCAGAAGCAGAACCCATGCATTCAGATGTAATACACAATAGCCTCATTGTACATGTCATTCCCACCCATGTACACCTGTGCACCCTAACCTGCTAGCATCCGTGTGCAGCTATACACCCACACACAATGTGCATACCTGAAATGTGGTAAGATGTTTGTGTTAGGCAATGCCACGCTGCCAAATCATTACTTCACATGTCACCAACCCACCTCAGGTACAGATATGTAAATGGCTGCATGTGAATGTGTCTGCAGCATGTGTACATCGCGCATGTGGTATGTACCCGTCGAAACCATATAGGTTTGCATACGACATGGTGCACATAACTGTACACATGTGGACAAGTCGGGTTGTTGAACCACCGCGATCGATGTTTAGCTATGCAGTGAAGTCGATCACATATAGCGGAACACGTGCCTATCAAACAGGACGTCCTAACAGGGTGCTACAAGCAAAGAAGGGAAGGTGGGACATCACATGTGGAGAGTAGCGCTACGGACGGCCAAATACACACGGTCAAGGTAAAGGACGGAACAACATGCATATGGCGGATGGATGTTGTTCAAATATATATATAGAAACACATATGAAGTGCCAGTTTAGACTCGAAATACTATATAATGCATTGAATTGTACCGCATAATATGGCAGTAGAAGTAAGCCTGCATGTAATTGGTGAAGCTAAGCTGTAGTGTGATGGAATTCTGATCCTGGCAGTAACCAGTACAGCAGGCTTATGTCTGTCAGCATTAATTATCTGCTGGGTTACAGAACAATAAATGTATGTACATGCATAACATCACCCCTACCTCTGAGGAGGATGGCCTTGTGAGCTCAATCGAAGATAACAGTACAACTCCTTACCAGAGAGACAAAGCAGCGTATTAAGAAATTAACTGAGTACTGTATCGGATCAGTCTAGGGTCCTTGAAACAGTTACAATCACAGAAGGACAGTGTAATTGACAAGGTGCCTTGCAAGGCTGTGTTATTCTCATGGGAAAACATTTTAAAAGCACGACCCCAGCACCCACGTATGTATAGACTATTGTGGACCATAGTGATGGAAATGCCCTGTGACTGACCACGTCAGTAAGGTGGGCAAAAGCTGATTGTAAACACTATATAAAGTAACTGCTTACTGTATAGAGTCAGACAAAACTCTCATACTTGGACTGTATATGATTTAGCCTGCCTGTGTACACTACTAAAACTTTCTGAACCCGAGCCTCCTGTGTTATTGACTGTCACTTAGAAAAGCCTACTGATAACTACAGTCTGGTTTTAACAACTTATTTGACATTGTGATCCTTGTAATCCGAATTCCTTGGTAAGCTACAGGTCAGAGTGCATGGCTGGTTAGACATCTACGCAGGAGAATTTGCCTAAATGGTTCTTCTTGAATGAAAAGACCTCCAACTGAATTGTTGTGTGTAAAGAGGCTGTTTACTGTCTGATCTGTGGCTGAAAAGCGGAAAACTGGATCCCAAGAAGAAATCGTGCAGCCTTAAACAGGAGGCTCAGGTAAGGAGTGTTTGCCTCTTTGTCTCTATTGTAGATCAGGGACCAGACTACATTGTGTTTCTGTTAACAGTAGTGATAGCGGTCAAGACCTACCCACATACTGTTAAATCTGAACATAGGTCAGGGGAACACACAGCAGAGTAAATAGTCATTGTAGACACTACAGTGGATACAGGGAAGGAGACACCACGTGGTATGAGAGAAGGGTACGTAGCAGTCGTGTAGAGGATATGGGAGATTATTGAAGAAACAGATCATGTGATCCGCGTTTGACGGGTGACGTGAAGTATATGCAATCGCAGAGAGCACATAATGTGAGTTATCCAGCAGAATGGGGTAATAAATACGAAATTTATGGTATATTACACAAAATATCGTTACTGAAACATTGTAATCCCTGAAAATTTTTGAAAGCAAAAATGTTCCCCCAAAAAGGTTTAAAAAAAAAAAAACCTGTTTCCCACCCCTGGAGAAAAAA
>NC_056733.1:1379480643-1379515643 GCF_019279795.1 Protopterus annectens
TGGAAAACCCCCGGGTCCCCGGGGGCCCCCCCCCCCCAAAAAAAGGGGGCCTCCAAAAAAACCCCCACAACAGAAACCCTTTTGGGGCCCCCATGCCAAAAAAAGGCTTTTGGGGGCTGCCTTGCCGGAAGGGGATACAGGCCCCCAAAGGGGCCCCCCCCCCGGGTAAATTAAAACCCCTTTGCGGGGTGGCTGTGTGTCTATCTACACAGCTGCCTACTGGGCATGCTCAGACACTTAGAGTCGGCACAGAGCAGACATGCATACACATGGTGCGACGGCATGGGTGGCGGACTGTGGACCGTCGTGTGTGTCCAGCCACACAACAGCAACCCGGCCATGCCACAGACATGGCCGTTGCATCGGGGAATATCTAGGTGCAATTAACCATGTGTAGGACTGGCCTACTGTTTGTTGCATGCTACAGACAACCCTCCCAAACACAGGCTACCTGCACAGATGTCCTGAGGACACTGGTGAGTGGGCATGCTCTCACAACAGCACCGTATTGGGTGACATGAACCACCCATACATAGACTGGGAACATCAGCCATGGCACAACACAGTACGCCACCGGTCACAGGTGTTCTCACACCTGTCCACTGTTAAACAGCCATGCACCATACATACTAGGGGGGGATGTCTGACAGTTCTGCCCATCACACATGGTGAGGATATGCCCCACACAGGATGTACAGCCCTCAATGGTGATGCCAGACCGTATAGTGGATCCACTGGTCATCCACATCCTGTAACCAACACCGGCATGGGGGACCTAAGTGATGACCTCTCCACAACAAACCACACACATCATACGACCGGTGTGGTACCCTACAAGTCCTCCATGCCAGTGTTGACCCAGGCCAGACCGGCAAATTGCCTAACGGATGCATTCTCAGAGCACCCACATGCATGTCTGCAACAGGCAAACATGATAACATCGGGACCTTGTCCACCACAGGTAGGCACATGGTGTGGTGGACCACAGCCACTGACTAGCTGTACATCAACAGTTGGAGCTAATACATGACAGAGCAATGTCAATACCAGGGAAACCATCTCCCATGCATACCGGCGTCACCATACGGCCACACATACAATCATCCACGGCCGCTTGTGGGAGTGGTACTGCAGAGGGCACATGAGACAACCATAGGGCCTTCCTTAACTGTGGTAAGGACATGGTTGGGGGCACACTGACTTGGCTGGAAATGTTCCAGAATGGTACAACGGTCACTGCACCCACAGACATTGTCTGCAAACCAGCGGACATCTTCCATGCATACATCACCCCCAAGAGGACATATCCATCCCACCAGAGTGTAGCCTCCCAAACATCTCATATGGCCTGGAATGATCCCATATCTGTATGGCGGTTGACACAGCACCACTGGGCACCGATGGTGTCCCTGGCTGTGCTACCCATCCTCATTGAGGGCCTCAGCCCACACATGCGCCACTGTGTCATGTTAGCTTTACTATGGGCTATGTCCCCAATGGATGCCATATGGCATCTGTGGTCCCACTATGCCAGAGTAGTGCTCTTATGGACTGTAGACAGCCACACCCTATCCGCTTGACAAGCCTTGTCTGCAAAGCTGTGGGGAGGTCCATACAGGTGCCCATGGATACAGACAGCGTGTACAGCCAATACCGGAACATACCCACAACAACATAGTCAGGCGGATCCTGCCTCCCAACCTGCTCGTCTCTGTCTGGAGTGGTCACCAAGGCCATTGATGGGGATACGTGGGTTTGCACACAGTACCATGACCTGGTGGGAGCGCTCAGAGCACACTACATGGGACTCATGGAAAGGCTCGCCAGCATACATGTGTGGACATATGTCACCCGATGCTTCTCAGAAAGGTTGGAGGTCACACCACACATGGTTGGTGTTCCTGGTGCCTTGTCACACTCATATCTGGTCTCCAGTGGAGGCCCACAGGGACTCAGTCCTGGGCCCCCTGCCATATGGCATTCGACCTTCCACTGTGCATGCAATCATAGGGGGATTGTGGCAGACAAGGTATGCAGATGACAATGCACCGGCCACCATACCCAACACCCCATGTGACACGGACATCCACCTAGGGCGTCATAGACATGGATAAGTGGTGCCAGAGCCATGGCCTGCTACTACATGCCAGAGAAGGTGCAGACCTACCCAGTGTGAAGGACATGTTCGGCCCAATGTCACATGTAGGTGGTAAGCCATTCCAGATGGTGGACATGTTCATGGAAATGGCTTACACCTGTCATTAACATCTGTCAACACACAATGGCAATGTGGGTGTGCAGACATTCCACTGTGGCCTCCTGGTCTGGAAGGAATCACATCGACATCAGGGGTGTTCATTGTACCCTGCACATCACACACCAGAGCAATGACTGCGTGCATTGGCACATCTGGCCTGTAGTTAACCCGACGCAGCAGCACTCGGGAGGGCCGCAAAGTTACACAAGGCGGGATGACGGTGATAGGACATGTGTCACAAGCTGCACGACCAAGGAGACTCTGGCTGTAAACCTTCACAGCACATCTGCTCTGTGGTGATCTGTGCCTGGCATACACGGCCATGTCTGACCTGGGTGACATGGGCATATTCCACTTCCTAGGCTCCAGGCAAACACGGGCACAGAAGCTGTCACACACATCACCACAAAGTTGAGTGTGACGTGCTGGGGAACAGGGTCAATGGCCGGAGACCCCTACAACACGAGGAGTGCCAGCCCATGTGAAGGAAAGGCACTGATTGCCTTAGTCCAGGAGTAATAATGAGGTGTGGATGTGTGGATATAGTTATGCACCAGGCATCATCTGTGTGTCAGTGCTGGACGAGAGACTGGGGACTGATGGATGTGGCATCCCATCCTGAGGGGTGTTAGCAGCCACACGGTCATGCTAGGTCCACATGTCGTGGGCACATACCCTGTTATGTACATGTGCGCCATGTCCCTATGTAGGGGTCCATGCCCGGTGCGGGTACCTGTGCTATGCTGATGTTGCCAGACATGCCTGTGGTACCCACGACTACGCGTGGGGAACTAATTACAGTGCTCCCAGTAGGCACATGCAAGTACACCATCATTGTCATCGGGTTAACGGAACCAACATGGTGCTACACATGTAACCACCACACATACTGTGTACACAGATCAATGAATGCTGCACCTGTCCTGCATGGTATGTCTGCTGCATGATGGCAGTGCACAACCCACATCACATACACACCTGTCACCAGCCATACACACACACCACAACATACACATCACGTTATGCGGACACAGGTATCACATACACCTCTCACTATCTTGTCCACCCTGTGCATCAGAATATGTTTGCATAACCATGCACTGATGGTGTAGCTCACAGTTATGTGGCAGAGACTTCATCATATGCACAGGGTGATATGTGTGCCACAGGCATAGGCTGTACCAATGGATGACATCATGTGTGTGTAAGGGCCTGTGCATTGACTGGGCATGACTGTGTACATTGCATGTGGGTGTGATGGAGCCCTACAGTCGTGTTTGCTGTGTGTGGGTTTGTGTGTACACAGTTCAGTAATATGTGATGCCTACACGGGGTATGCTTGGCAGCCCCAGACTGTACAGTGCAGGTGTTACGGCTCACTGTGTCCGCCTACCGCGACGTGACCCGGGCCTGCCTGGGGTCGCACGGGCACGACCGGGTGTAGGTACAGACAGTCCACTCTCCGAAGTCACATGTCCGCTGGAAACGTGCCCACGCCGGGCCCAGGCCACGTCCACGTGGCCTGCTCTGTCCTGGTGTGGTCAGTGTAGTCACAGCTGCACTGCTGCTGCTACCAGCACTGGGTGGGCGGGCATGGGAGGTGGCACGCATTAGCCGACCTGCACCAAGTGGTGTTGCTGGCCTACGCCCACGTGCCCTATGCCTCACCCCTACCTGGTGTTCCTGCACGGACAGCCCACGCTCAAGGATGGCCATGCCTCGGTCGAGGATACCAGCCATCTCACCCAATCTCCTATCCAGAACATCGGCAAGATGCTGTTGGGCATTCGCCAATGCCTGGATGTTGTCATTCAAGGAACGGATTGCGGACCTCTGCAGCCTCTGCCCTTCCTGGTTCTGCCGCTGCTCAGCACGTGCTCGCGCCGCCATTACAGTCTGGAACATGCGCCTGGTTATACCAGCTGCTGCACCCTGTACGGCAGGTGTGCGTTCAGCGGTGCTCCCCACGAGCAGCACCTGCCACATGCCTGCATGGCACTGCACCAGTCAGTACACTGGCAACATCGCGGTGTACCCACACCTTCTGCAGCCACCACACATTCCTGCGCGGTGCCAACAGACCCTGACTGGCCGTCATCCATGCGCAACGGTGGTGGGGTATGTCAGCATCCCAACCGTGTTCAGGGATGAAGGGAACGTAAGTGTGATGTTATCCAATGGCACAGTGTGTGCCTGTGACGACCCTGCCTGTGCCTCATGCACATGGTCATCACCACTAGTATCTGTGGGGACACTAGCATCAGCTTGACCGCAGGAGGGGAACTCACCTACAGCACCTGTCAATACAAAGGCATACCGTCAGTTACACACACACACACACACACACACACACACACACACACACACACACACACACACACACACACACACACAGACATCATGCATGTGATATTGCAGGTGGCATGCAGCATTCACACACCACAGACCAGTGAATGTAGACCAGACATTCCGAGTGGCAGTATGCACACTGCCCTGGTGGGAACAGTACAACAGGCAGGTGTCTTTTAGTAGGCATGCAGTACACACATTCATGGTAGTTTGCATGCATCACTGCGGATACACCGTAGGCCGGGCGCAGTTGACAGTACACATGTCTGCCGACACTATGTCATGTACACCGCAAACATGTGTGGTATCATGTGGACATGTGACGATGGTGTCCCACCGCATGCACCACATCACAATGGCTGTCATGGTGCAGTGTTATGTGTACAGTCCACAGATACAATGTATGGTTAACAGGGATGTCTGTGCAGGTGCGGTTGGTGTGAGCTGTGTACATAGCTGTACAGTGTGGAGGCGGGCACTGTGCCACTGCACAGTAGCAGGGCACACTTATGCTTCCGTGTGATCCGTGAGCTCGACGCATTACATTGGCATGTCTGTCAGGCAGTTGCCGCCCAGCAGCACGTATGTGGTGGATATTGGAGGCACCTGTAGTAGCTGTGGAGAGGCATTCCATGTCAGTGGTGTACTACATCGGATGTCCAGGGGGGCCACTACAGTGATGAGCCCACTATGTGTGTACAGGGTGCAACGGTGACTACCCACTGTGGATGTACTGTGTGGAAACATGCCTGTAGGTATCAACCATGGCCTTGTCTGTCTGGGTCATTGACAATTGTGTGTGGTGGACATCGTGCACATGGCCCTGTGGTGGCCCATGTGACATACAACCATAGTAGTGTAAGGTGTCACATTCCCTACAGATATGCGGACAGTGTGGATGTGTGCTATGTCGTGCATAGGCCATGTCATGGTGTGACAATGTTGCAGCCAGACATCCACGTGCATGGGACATGGCATGTGCCATGTCACAACGCGGTGCACCCGATGCAAGGGCATAGGTCACATTGGTAACACCTGTGCTCTGGCAAGATCACAGCTCACTATGTGGTACTGTGTGCATACTGCAGAGGCATACCGATGCATACTACACATGCAGCCATTGTGGAACACCTACACCATTGTATGCATAGCTGAATGCACGTGACACACCAATAGGCCATGGTGTCATGCCACCACGCTAACGGTTGTATCTACTGTACATGGGTGGTGTGTGTCGGTGGTGCAACCTGTATACTGTGACTGGGGCACACACAGGTGTGCATGTCATGCATGGACACATGGGGAATATCAATACACCATATCATGCCTTTGACTAGCAACAGACTTACCTGCAACAGACCCTTGTGTTTGCGACACGCCAGACGCACCTGTAAAGGATGACACAAAGGTATACACATTATCCATTACTATCACCACAGTCAGCAGTGTGCATGTCACATCATGCTCAGAGTTAGCATGTGCTATGCACATGTCTGTTAACACAACATAGCATACTGTAGTATGCGCCTTGTGTGGCCATATACCTGGCATGTATGGCTATATTATGTGTTGTACTATGACACCCACCCCACGCCACTTATCATACAAACATGCAACCCTGACTTACCATGCAGCTCCAAGCTCATAGTTCGGGAGACACCCACCTCCACGATGGACGCATGGGTTTCTGCATGTTGTTCCGTGGGTGTCCCCAGACTGGCCAGGAGCTCCTCCATGGCTGTGAGTGGGGGCTGGGTTGGTGGCCCACCACCTGTCCCACGTTGTTGTCTGGCGATTGCAGCGGCACGCTGTCTTGCATGCTGGATCAGGTCTGTGCAGTGCCTGCAGATCTGCTGATAAGTGCGGTTGTATCCGCCCAGGCTGTTCACCCTCCTGCACATCTCCTCCCACATCTCCTGTCGTTCCTGTGCCTGCTGTGGCACATGACTAAATAACATGTTATGATTACTATGGAGGTATGGTATGATCACCTCCTCCTCCTGTCGACTGAATGCAGGAAGCCGGGATCGTGGCATTATCTGTAAGACATAATGATGGTGGCAGGTCACATTTACACTGCTGTGCTGGCATACTGTTGGAGATACATTGCTATGACAAGTACGGCATCTGCACAGTAATCTGTGAAAGGCATCGTGGCAGTGACACAGCCGATGTGTTGTCTTCACACCATTGAGCAGTGTGTGTCACATCATATCTGTTTGCCACCCCATCACACTGTACACACACCATGTAGATGTTAGCCAGCTGTGGACATGTGTACCTGGCTGCACCTGTGTCCATATCACTGGCATAGGTCCCCATGTGACATCGGTGCTGCTGTTCACCTGGACGCTGTGTATATGTCAGTACACATCACGTCTGTAGCCATTGTGAACATCAGCAGTGGCACTGTACACATACACATGGACACCTGCACATGCATGTGTCGTGCCATGTACATCCACACAGCACTGTACGGGTGTTGGACAACTTGCCACAGCTCACCTGTGTTGCACATGTGATAGACATAGGGCAATGTGTAACCATGACACATTAGCAGGACAGGCCATGCATAGCATGTACACACACATTGTCCAAAGCATCACACAGCACCTGTGACACCACAGGGTGCATCACCGCCATATTACTGCTGTGTATGGTTGATAGTGAGAGTGCCTTTTGTCCATTGCACCATGTAGGACTGTGATAGCTCATGCAGCCTTGCTGGGCAGGTCTGCATGGTATGGCAGGGTATGCCACATACATGGCACTGGGTTGTGATCCACCTGGGGGTTTACGATATTGGCAGGGTGGCTGTCCATTCCATATGTCAGTGCTATGTGTATATGGACATTCAACATGTCTATTGCCATGGTGTGGACACTGGCCTCAAGCGAGGTATGCTGCACGCTGCTTGCTGAGGGTGTGTCTCGTGCATGCAGGTATCACACATCCATGCATACACTGTAACCCTGGCAGGTGCTATGTGCTGGGATATTGATCAACACAGTGCTGTATGTGGACACACACCGCTATCCCGTGCACATGGATGGTTGCCTGCACCGATGTGGGTACCACATATGTGTACATCCAGTGCCTGCTGCCACCCCCATGTCTGCTGCTGCACTACACACCGCCATCCCTCCTTCTGTGAATGTGGTGTTGGGCACGGCATAGGTATCCATGTATGGGGACAGGGATGTTCACATAGCAGGGTCACTGATGGTATCGTCGATCAGACCATATGTATGACACACCCTCACACATATGACACATTCATATTGTTGTTCACAACGGTGACACAGCTATATTGCTATGCGGAGACATTCACAGCCATACATACACAGATGCATGCACGTCCATCTGTGGCATGGCCTGACTATTGGTGTGGTTCGCACATTACATGTTTGACTGCAGCTGGCACAGACCTACTGTGCACATGTCTACATGGTAAGCCTGTTGTACAGTAGGCATCTGTGATGTGCTGTGCACATGTCATATCTGCACATTTGGTTGGTGTCCATCGTCCACGGGCCAGTGATGGGACACAGGGATGTTGCTGAACATATATGCATGCAACCCTGTACAGCTGTAACACTATCCTCTCAGATGCTCATGTGTGGTGGACGTGAACACCGTGCACACACATGTGGTTGTGGCCTGCCGGCCATGCCCATCTCCTCCTGTGGGTTGCTATCATCCCACACACTCCTTGTATTGTATGTTCAGGCTATGGACCTATGTGGGGCTTGTGTGCATGCAATACGATACTATATGCCTTTGCACCCATCACAGACAATGTCACACAGGTACACCGGCAGCCGTACACATCACAGCTTGTTGTCAGCACGACACATGTGGTACACACATAACACATCTCCTGTGGGACATGGTCATTTGTACAGGCATGTCCAGTAGTCACATACCACAGCTACCCCTACATGACGGCTATCCAGGACATGTGTGTGTACAGCTACTGTGACATGTACACGAGCAATGCCCCCCTACCTACATCACATGGTACTACCTGTGGAGTATGTGTGTCTGCATCCATGCTATGGCCATAGATGACAATTGTACATCAATATGTGCAACATACCTCATTGGGGGTTGGCATGTGCACATGTTCTATGTGTCAATGCATTGTTTGTGTCTGTTGGTCATTGTTGTGCATGGTTTACATGGCTGACATAGCGTACTGTGTCTGATTCCAGGTACTTCATTGGGCTACCAGCATTGTACATTTCTACAGCACATTCCAGCCATCATGTAGCCAGCCTAGATGACAGTGGGAGGTGTTCCGCCATGTGCACATATGTCACACAGCACGAGGGTGACTGACACACATTGTCAGGACTGGGTTCTGACTGCTGTGGATGTGTGTACTGGTGTTGACAACCATGACTGCACCAGATGGTGTCTTCTGGATGTGTAACATTCACAACACACACCTACATTCACATAGCAGCACATCGTCCACGACAATGGACATTCCTGCATGAACACTGTGTACGGTATGTCTGTATGACCACTGCATATATCACTGGTAGCCACCAGCATGGCTGCCTACAACAGCGGTGTGTATCCTGTGTAAACATGGGTTACACCAGTCACAACACACCTGTGTCAGATGGCCCTGTAGTGGGTGACAGTGCAGTTCCATACATCATGTAACAGTATACATCGCGGCACCAGTATGTTGCAGACATGTGAACGGCTGTGCTAGTCGACATATGCACACATGACACATCACCTGGTACACCGTGTCTGCCTTGCCACCTGCTATTGTGACCACCCTGTGATGACATTGTACGGCCCACATGGACTGGGACATGTGTTGGCTCAATGGTGAATTAACCCTCCAGGTGTGTGTCTAGCCAGGTGTCCAGTAGCCAGTGGTCTGCACGCAGGGATAGTGTACATTGGCCTACTCTGTCACTGGGACTGTTGACTATGGTCATACTGTAGTTATGCAGGCATGTGGTGTTTGTGCAGTCTGATAGTCATGTTCAACCACACTACCGTGGCACACATGACCTGTGGACATCTGCCTAAGGTGTACAGCCCACATGTACATCTTCACATGCTATGCTGCCTGTGCAGCGGTGTCACATGTCTGTCTCCAGCAGGGCTGTCACAGGTAGGCACAGCATGCAGTGATGTGTGACAATGCTTACACCCTCCACTGTGCTGTACACAAGCACTGCACACACAGTACAGCACACATGTCATTTATTTGCAGTGCCTGGGACCTGCCTCCATGCCCTACACGGCACACCTGCCAGTCCAGATTGTACACAGCTCATACCTCCCAGGCACATACCTGGACTGCAACACACACGGGTGGGTGGTTCCCACACCACACAGTGATTTACACACATACTGTATATTCCCAAGACACATTGCATCATAGGTAATCCATGGTCAGATACCCATGTTCGTGACCGCTACGCACATTGTGACACGCGACAGTGAATACACTGTACACCACAGGTTACATGCTGGTCGTGTTGGCATACTGTACATTGCACCTAGGACAGTTGCTACTGCTATGTATTGACAGCAACATGCCCTTCCCTAATATGGACTCCCATGTACCCACACATGCTTGGCCATGCAGTACACATAGCTGGGTGACACATTACATGACACATACCATACCTACACTACCCTCGGCATGCACCAAACCTCCATGTGTCTGTGTGCTAGGCCTACACACATCCCCCCTCTGTTTGCTGAACATCCATGCTTCTCGTCCCTGCTAGCCACATCCTAAACACACAACCATAGCAGCATGCATGGTACATACACTCTACAGCCGGTATTACCGACATCCACTGACAGAGGTAGTTGATGGCATGGCACCCGATGGTGGACAGTCGTGCCTATGCCAACACTGATCACAGTGCACTTCTGCTACATTTACACACTGGTAGGGACCATGCTATTCCACACAGAGACATGGTGGTACTGGCCTTTTCACAGACGCCACAGTGGTATTCCTGTTCCATGCACACGTGCTGTATGGGCACATGTGCAGGCTGTTGCACGGTAGTTATGTTCACCTGTGTGTGGTGTGTCACTTGACAGTCATGGTGTGTCCTCATGGTGCATGACATACTCCACAGCTAGCTACCTACACATGACTGCCAGACATTGCAGTGTGGGCCCTCACGCAGTGTGGTGGTATGTCTCTGCTGTTTGACTACATCCACATTCAATGCAGCATACCACAGTCATGCAGGCATTGCCAACACAGATGTTGCTGGCATCGTGCCTGCCAACGGGATACCTACCAACAATACACACTCTCACTCACTACAGGGTTCCAATCCTTGTCTGGACATTGTATTAACCCTGTGGACACATACATAGTACTGCCATGCACATGTTATGTCCGGGAACACAGTCCCAATGTCACCTCCAATCGCCGTAGTTGTTGTATCCCGCCAACCTGGCTGTTACATGTCTCTGCAGCAGCACACTGCATTGACTGCTAGCCCATTCATGTACGTTGTGTACCCTGACCACCACACTACCACATCTATCACACTACACATGGGTGGTACTGCATTGCACGTATGGGGCTGCATTTGTACACCCATGACTGGGCCATTCAGTATGGCACTGGGCCACATCTTGACATACATGCTTCACACACTCATTGACTACCTGCATGCCTTTACTGGCACCCTTGTTGGGCTTATGTGCGCCACAGCACACCACATCCCATGCTGGCCACCTGTCATACTATTGCATGGGTGGTTGGGGTGGTACAGAGGGTATCACATCAGACATGATCCGCTCTTTGCCCTTCAGCGCCATTCCACTTTATGCTATTGCCAATGTACACATCCAGCATCACATCATACCCTATGTCTCGGGATGTTACGCCATGTGCCTCCTGTACAGGTCACACAGTGGTGCAGGCATATCATGCTAACTACAACAAGTCAGGGACATGTGACATTGCACAGTCCTCAGACATGTGGCCCCTCATGCTCAGTATTTGCATACGTACACTACCTGCTGTCACACAGTATTGTCCATGCCTACATATACCACATCTACATACCTGGCAGCATTCTAGCTCATCCTACTCATATTGCTTACAACCATACAGGTGTCAGTGTGGCAGATATATCATGTAGATATCATTGCATCAGTTACATCACACATAGTGCATACACATCACCTTGCATACTGACAGTCATGCGGTGTGTATCACATGGATACTGTCCCTATACAGGCATATCACGTTGTACATGGTTGATGTACACACACATGCCCCACATGGTGCTGTGGTTGCCATATTCCACCATGGCGTGGGTACACATGTGCAGGACCACGCATTTCTGGACCGTATGTCTAGCTGATACCTTGGGTGCCCTTGTACCTGTGCCATACACACATGTACACGCGGGCAGTGGTACAATAACACATGTGTGGTGTACCTTACACAATGGATACAACGTTACATGTCTCAGTATAGTCATGCTGTGATCTCTACCCAGCTCAGACAATTTACATATGCAAATGACAGTCATGTAACACATCTGTACTCACCTGCATGCCACTAACACAGGGGTGTTATCTACTCGGCCATGGGCCATGTTCTCCGCAGTACTGATGCATGTAGTACTCCTACATGGCGTTTGCAGTGGGCAGGGTGGGAGGAGCAGTCCTGCATGTGTGCACACATGCCACATTGCTCTGCCCGGGCGTCTGTGTGACATCCACAGACTGGACACACACCGTGCTGTGGGACATAGGTCCTGTGCACATCCCACAGGGGCACACTGTGTCACTAGTCATGTGATAGCTCCCTTGCTGGTAGGGTGACACAGACCCATGGTACCACCACAGCGGACGTACTGTATAGACATACAGTTGACATCCACTTCTGCCGTTCAGTGGACACTACCATGGGGGGGGGGTGTCACTGCTGTGTACATTGCACATGTGTTTACACACGGCCCTGCTGGACATCATTGTGGCACACATTGCACCTGCTACGGAACGGTTGGACATGGTTACTTGCTGTTCCTCCATTTCGGTACCTATTCTGCTACTACATTGTCCCATATGTGCAGGCCATACATATCTTGTTTATGTACATAACATTAGGCCATCCCTCCATCATGCATGCTATGCCTGTGATACTGTCTATGATTTCTGAACATATCCATCATGACAGCTTTGCATTACACATAATTGACATAGTCACCACTACTGCGTGGGATGCGTGCACGTGCGCACATTCCGTATGACATCGACGATATATGCCCATGCACATGTGTGCTGTGACACTATACATACATGTCCTATCCCCTGCTGTGGCACTTCATTGTTGGATATCCACTGCCAGCATCAGCGTGGGTGGTGGCATTGTTCTGTGTTTGAAATCCCTATGGCAGACCTGGGGTAGGGTTACCACCTGTCCCACTTTGCAAGGGACAGTCCCTCTTTGGGCAGTTGTGTCCTGACAAAACATATTACAAATGGCAAATGTCCTGAGATTGTGGGACATAATTATGTCCCATTTTTCATGTAACAGTTGCATAACATAGTTATTTATGTTTGTAAATTCCTAAATGTTACAAGACACACAATAAGCAACTAAACTGCTACAAGACTACAATTTTATTTAGGCAAAAGAGTAAAGTTCTACCCTTTGTACTGACCATGGGTATGTGTCCACCTGTAACATCTGATGTGTGTCCCGACAATGTCCCACTTTGGCCATTTGAAAAGGTGGCAAGCCTAACCTGGGGTTATCCCGGGTGTGTACATGTTGTCCCACTGCTGTGCACACGTTGTCCACAGTCGTTGGTATGCTGCATGGCTTAGCATTACATAACCAACTTTCACCACTCTCTGCCTGATGGACAGGTATCTTTACCTACACACCGCTCACATACTGTACAGATTCATCATACGTATCATGCGTTACACAACAGTACATCTCCTGGGTTCGACATACCTTTCTGGCCTTTGGTTCTGTATTCGTCAGTACTTGCTTGCTACTCCGTTTGTATTCGCTATTTGTTCGGTATGAACATACGGTTTGAATATCCAGGGAGTCTTCCTTATATTCGTCGTCACCTGAGGCATGTGGGTTCATCACGCCAATAGCTGTTCCTCGGTGTGTACTTATACGCATATCACCGGTGATCCCCCTCCATTCGTACGTTACGCGTCGGCACTGGGTCATGGTTCATTCCTCGTGTGGCCGTTGGTTATTTGCAATACCTTTGTGAGGATGGTATGTATTTTATCATGTTTGTGTGACTGCATCCGCTATGTGTGGTGTCAGGTACATTTCGCTGTGGTGTTAGCCGTGGATTGTGTGTGTTGGGTATGGTATTCTGTTCGACATGTGGGTCTCCGTGTCCTGGCGGCATCTGTCGATGGCGTTGTGCATTCAGATGTGTAACATAGCTGTTATATTCCTGTACACAACGGATGCAAGGATGCATCAGCTGCTGCTAGTGTTTCCCACGCGGCTTGTTGTGGGTATGCCGCTGTCATTGACTGCCTGTATGTTTGTACTACGGTTTTAGCTGTTATCCCTTTGATATGTGCGATGGGGTATATCTGCGGATGTGGGTGATGGGTACGGGGTGTGGGTCTTGCATTTATACATACAAGATATGCTTGTGTGTGTGCTCCATCCCTGCTTGGGGAGCTGCAGGTTACCTGTCTGTTGTTCTGGGAATGTTTGTTTTGTTGATGTCGTGTGGTGTCGGTATCGCCTGCATGTGTGCTTCCTGCACGATTCCTCCTTCACATCGGTTATATATCTGCGGATGTTCGTCCGTGCCTACTATCCATTGGCATTTTGTCACTGATAGTTACGGTGATTGTGGTCCTATACTTGGGACGGCCTGTATGCTACCGTAGCCTCCTATTCGTGTGCCGCTTGCTTAACGGTCGTGGAACACACAGCGGTATTTACGGGACCGTAAGTGTTCACGATCGGTGCCGGGTTAGCACAGTCGTATTTTCGCCGTACATGCCTGATGCTGTGTAACGTTGCCGATGTCTCGTGTTGAGTCTACCTTATGGACGCCATACATACGGACATGGTTTGTACATGCGTCCTTTGCATCTCCTGTTGGCTATGGCCCTGTGGTACATTCTGGGACATTTCCGCTTTGCATCGTTTTACGTCGCCACGTGCATAGCCACTGAGGAGATGTCAGTACTACTTTGTGGGTACTGCTGTACATACGCCTATAGTTCCTGTACTGTATGCCATCGCATGTTATTACACTCCGCCTGTGACATGTCATCTACATACACATTTTACAGTGGCACACACATTACACACACACAGCGGAACACACGACAACCTCACCTCACACATACACATATTGCCGCCATGGCTCTCAACCTTCTATTTCCAAAATGAGGAACACACACATTAGTAATGTGGAACAAATGGGCATAATGTGGAACACATAGTAATGGCATAGTAACAACTTCAGCTAAGTAGGTCATAGGATGATTAGAATATGCTGATTTACTTACAGTGAAGAACCTTTAATGAATTACTATGATCCATTTCTATTTACCAGGATGTCATTTAAATACATTCCTAACAATGGATGTTTGACAGACATTTTCAATGTGGAACTTTGTGGAACTGCGAGGACATGAACTGTTTTACACCCCAAATGAGTCGTTCCTCATAATGATGTACACTTCACTGGTATGCTTGCCGCTTCACCGACGGTTGAACACAATACCTACGTTGGCGCCGCGGCGGCGGCGTATCTACGCACTCATATCCTATGGATATGACATGCACATATCCGTTACTGTACCGTGGACTGCTGATCATCCAGACACGCGGATATGTATTGATGCAGGTTGACATTTCCATGGCTGGCGTTACCTGCTCTGCCCACCTCCCGGATGATCGGGTTGTCGGTCACTATGTTTACTATGTGGAGATTTCATCTTACTTATCTGTGAACTTGCATCCCTGGGTTCCATATTACCCTGTTGTACTTTATATCTGCGTATGCGTACATATATTTCTACATGTGTACTGATATCTATTTCCGTATCTGTGTATGCACATAAGTACATATGTGGTCGACTTGCGGCGATAGTGGCAGCATACGGCTACGCCGTGTGCTGTGGAACCGGCGTGCGGTGAGGTGTTGGCGTTCCATGCTCTGCTGGCTATTGGGTGTGCAGTGTTTGGGCGGTGCCTTTGTTGGAGTCACACATAGGTCCGGCCATACGGTACACATTACGGGTGGACATGTTTGTGTGGCGTCCATTTCACTGTGTGTGCAGGTAAGGAGGTGTCAGTCCATGGGGCCTACACTGTCAAAGTATGTGCTATGCGTTCCCTCTTTGCCAGGGCATAGGCATATTGGGTACACCTCCGTCTACCTACTGGGGCTGGCACAGCGTGTTCATGGTGCTGAACGCCATGTGCCTGTGTTTGCCTTGGCAGTTGTGGCGGGCTTGGTGGCCCTACACCATTATGTCCCTGCAGCAGCTGTTTCCGCAGAATCATATTGTGTAGCATACAACATACTATGAATGAGAGTACTGCAAGGCTCCACCGGATGTATCCAAGCACCGGAACCGTGATTTCAAAATCCCAAACACACGCTCTATGATTATTCTGGTTTGTGCGTGTGCCTCATTATGGCGTTCTTGCATGTGTGTGTGTGCATTTCTGATGGGTGTCATCAGCCACAGCTCCAGTGCATAGCCAGCATCCCCCACAAGGTGACCTTGTGTGATGTCCCCCCTGGCGAATACCTGATACAGCTGTGAGGCATGCCAGATATGGGAGTCGTGGAAGCTTCCACGGCTGCCAGCACACACATCCATGATAATGCCCTGCGCATTGCACATGACCTGGCAATTGATGGAGGGGTATCCCTTGCGGTTTATGTAGCGTGTACCCTGCTCCCCGGGCGGTGACTTGATTTCTATGTGCGTACAGTCGATCGCACCCAGTACCTCCGGGTATTGTGCCACACGGTGGAAGCGGCGCATATTGCTAGCCAACACCTCCTGAGATCTGGGGAAGTTTATATACTCATGGGCATGTCGTAACATGGCATCCAGGAACTGGTGTAGTACCCTAGATGCTGATGCCTGTGAGATACCCATTATATCCCCGGTTGGCCTTTGAAAGGTACCTGTAGCCAGTATTCGCAAGCTCACACATACCTTTGTGTCCACTGGGATGGGCTCCCCTCTGTTGTCTCTTGTTCTCAGGCGTGGCCGGCACAGCTCCACTATTTGCTGTAACGTGTCCCTGTCCACCCTGTAGCGCTCTACTATCTCCAGGTCTTGCAGCCCCTGGTAGGTCACCCTTGGTCTGAACACTTTCCTTCTCCTGTGAGGCCTACGGTAGTTGTCGGCACCGCCCTCCCCAACTCCGTCTGTCTCTGCCACATACCTATGCATCACGGCCACAGTGGCACCCACCATATACATATTAAAAGTTCCCCGTGTGTTTACACCCTATGTTGCAGCGTTTGGGAAATCGCGCTGTGTGTTGTGTGCATTCACACTTTATACTGTTGTGCTGTATACCCGGTGATGTCATTGGGTGTGTCTGTGCAGCCGTATCCATGGATTATTTTCGGTGTTTTACGGTTGCAACTGCAACGGTATTGCCTTTAGTGTTGCATTACAGTTGCCTGCATTGGCTTAGCTTTGCATCTTACATTACTGCATCCTGCAGGCACATGGCATATGATGCATTTTATCTGCAGCCGCAGTTATGCTACCTCTGTACTTGGCTATGCTATTTCGGTTCTTTGTTCTTTGCATTTCTACTACATCCCCTACTATCTTTGCATTCATATGCCTCCCCTTTCCCGTTATGCAGGAGTCTGCATACAGAGTTGTCGGCTGCCGCCGTTTGCCCTTCCTGGATTAATTGGTGTTGATTGCTCATTACGGCTCCAATTACACTGCTTCCGCATTTCCTCATATTCTCCGCATTACCTTCCTATATCCGTGGCTGTTGACAAGGAGGCCGTCACATGATTGTGTTGGGGAACATAGTCATCCTCGTGCACATGCATCTGTGCGCGCATTATGTACTCTCAGCGCATCTATTTCCTCACACGCCGGTCCTGCTGCTGTGATGTGCATTGTACAGCCCAGGTTTGCTGGCCTCCAATATGCTTCCTCCTACTGTGGCACACCCCTCTGCGATTGACATGTATCTCGTGTAGGCCACTCCTCGGTGTAGTACCGCTGCGCCGTTTGCTCCATCCTTACACCGGCGCCAGCTTTGCGATTCACTATTATCTGCCTCATTTGCATGGCATTGACTGCTAATACATGGTTACGGCGCCGAACACTGCCACCACTCCTTGACAACCCTTGCGCTGGGGTTGGGCTTTCCATACATACTATGGTGTGTGGTGGCTGTACAGCTGCTGTGTATTATACAGCTCTTTTAGGACATTGTCATATTATTTCATTGCTTTGCACCTTCTGTACACATATCCGGGGGTTCTGCTGTGGTTTCTACGTACATGACATTTTTGTCATTATTTACAGTTTGTGCATGTTTTCTTTGGACATTCTCGGTGCCTTTCCCCTTTGGCATATTGCACCTGTATGATACCTGACGTTGACAGCCTTCCGTTACTCCTTGGTCAAGTTTGGGTAAATGTAAACCGTTTTTTTCGGTTTACATTGCCGCGTCTTACGCTACGCATGCCCCACTTCGTGAATCGCTATTTGCCTTCATTTGCATGGTGCAATACCGCACACAGTGTGATTAGCATACCTACGCCGGGGGCGGCGCAGGTCCGGCGCACGCCGGTAGTGCACGTGGGATTGCTTCATACCTGAATCGCTCGGTGGCTATATTTGGCTTTATAACGCCGACGCTATGCTGGCGCCTGGCGCAAGGTTCATGAATCCCGGGGATGATTTATTCTTTTGAAAATAAACCAGGTAAAATAAAAAGTTTGCAGATAGAAAATGCATATTTGGCACAGTGTTTAAATTTGAAAGTTGTACCCAAGGGGTTAAAGGTATACAAATACCTGTCTGGTATTGATTTTGATGGTGTTTTATTTGAAGAATGTTAAGGAATGTTTAATAGGCATGGCCTAGAATTATTGGAAAAAAATTATTAAATGCAATGATGTTAAGCTGTGTAAATTGTTAAAAGTTGAAAAGTTAAACAATGACATTAAGAATGATTTATTATTTTTTGAATGGGAGTTCTTGTACAATAAATGCTTGAAAGTGGTTGAAAGTAAAAGCTTAAATCTGAAAAGAAACAGAAAAAGATTAAAATGGATATTCTTCAGTATAAAGAAAAGAAGGCTTATCCTAGGGTGCATAGCAACAATACAGATAAAGAGAAAAAAACTAAAGGAAATAATAAAGAAAACAACAATGAAAACGGTCAGTTTAGACCTTTTAATACATCAGCAAGACCACATCATAATTACAACAAGCAGTATAATATGGGACATGGGAAGTCATTTTTTCAGGGTTGACGGAGATGGGATGCATGGGGAGAACAAGAATATGCTCACCTTGTACAGTCAAACTGGAGGGGGGGACAAAAGGAACAAGAAATCATCATCTTCTTTTGGCTCTTCCCATTAGGGGTCACCACAGTGGATCATCTGTTTTCATTTCTTCCTGTCCTCTGCATCTTGCTCTGTCACACCAACCACCTGCATGTCCTCTCTCACCACATCCATAAACCTTATCTTAGGCCTTCCTCTTTTCCTGTTACCTGGTAGCTTCATCCTTAGCATCTTTTTCCCAATATACTCAGCATCCCTCCTCAGCACATGTCCAAACCAATGCAATCTTGCCTCTCTGGCTTTGTCTCCAAACCTTCCAACCTGGGCTGACCCTCTAATATACTTATTCCTAATTCTGTCAACCCTCGTCACTCCCAGTGCAAATCTTAACATCTTTAACTCTGCCACATCCAGCTCAAACTCCTTCCTTTTTGTCAATGCCACTGTCTCCAACCCGTATAACATAGCTGATCTCACTACCCTCTTGTAGACCTTCCCTTTCACTCTTACTGGTACTCGTCTGTCACAAATCACTCCTACTCTTCTCCACCCACTCCATCCTGCCTGTACTCCCTTCTTCACCTCTCTTCCACACTCACCATTACTCTGAACTATTGATCCCAAGTATTTAAACTCATCCACCTTTGCCACCTCTACTCCTTGCATCCTCAACATTCCTCTATCCTCCCTTTCATTCACACACATATATTCTGTCTTAGTCCTGCTGACCTTCATTCCTCTTCTCTCTAGAGCATATCTCCATCTCTCCAGGGTCTCCTCCACATGTTCCCTACTCTCACTACAGATCACCATGTCATCTGCAAACATCATAGTCCATGATGACTCCTGTCTGGTCTTGTCTGTCAACCTGTCCATCACCATTGCAAATAAGAAAGGGCTCAGAGATGATCCTTGATGTAATCCCACCTCCACCTTAAACACATCTGTCACTCCCATCGCAGGTCTCACCACTGTCACACTACTCTCGTACATATCCTGTACCATTCTTACATACTTCTCTGAAACTCCTGACTTCCTCATACAACACCACAACTTCTCTCTAGGCATATGCTTTCTCTAAGTCTACAAAAATCACAATGCAACTCTTCGACCTTCTCTGTACTTCTCCAGCAACACTCTCAGAGCAAACATCGCATCTGTAGTGCTCTTTTCCAGCATGAAACCATACTGCTGATCACTAATTATCACGTCCCTTCTTAACCAAGCTTCCACTACTCTTTCCCATAACTTCATGCTGTGAGTGATCAATTTAATCCCTCTGTAGTTACTAAAGCTCTGCACATCACCCTTATTCTTAAAAATCGGTACCAAAACACTTTTTCTCCATTCCTGAGGCATCCTCTCACTTTCCAAGATTTCATTAAACAATCTGGTTAAAAACTCCACTGCCATTTCACCTAAACACCTACATGCTTCCACAGGTATGTCATCTGGACCAACAGACTTTCCATTCTTCATCCTCTTCTTGGCTATCCTTACTTCCTCCTTGCTAATCCATTGTACTTCATGATTTACTATCCCCACATCATCCAACCTTCTCTCCCTCTCATTCTCTTCATTCATCAACCCCTCAAAGTACTCTTTCCATCTGCTCAACCCACTCTCCTCGCTTGTGAGTATGTTTCCCTCATTGTCTTTTATCACCTTTACCTGCTGCACATCTTTCTTAGCTCGGTCCCTCTGTCTAGCCAATCGGTACAGGTCCTTTTCTCCCTCCTTAGTGTCCAACCTTTCATACAACTCGTCATATGCCTTATCCTTAGCCTTCGCCACCTCTCTCTTTGCCATGTACCTCATCTCCTTATACTCCTGTCTACTTTCTTCATCTCTCTCTGACAATCCCACTTCAAGAGATGGTGAAAGATAATCTTTCACATGAAAGTATTTTATGTGAAGGTATAGTAAGCACATATAAAGGATACCATATTTACAATTATACAGATTTAAACATAGGTAAGGAATATTTTACATTATTCATGAAAGGTTTGAAGTTTGTTCCAACAAAATGTTTTGATTACATTGAAAGTATTATTGAAGCAAAGTTGTTTATGAGAAAGTTAAACTTGGCATTGATTTATAAAGATCAAAAAGAGCAATGAAGTAAAGTTCAATTCAGTAATAATTTTAAAAAGAATAGTACATATAATCCCCCGTTAAACCCAATTTTGAGTGTTTTGGAAAAAGCCATTTTAGAGGATATATATATATATATATATATATATATATATATATATATATATATATATATATATATATATACATTAAAAGAAAAAGATAAAAAAGCAACATTGTAGGTTAAATTTGAACAAATAGGAATCTCACTTATGATATCCGTTAACAACAAATAAGTCCAGGAGTGATTTGACCTGACAAGTGGTTTGGGACTGTTATATTTGACTCAAAATATTCTCAAAAAATATTGGCTATTTTGTATGATACAGAGACTCAATCAATGGTCTCTTTAAATTAAATTAATATAAGTTACAGAAGAAATGATTATTTGTAAGAAGACTTTTTGTTAGATTACAGAATTTCTGAGGAGATCTACAAATATTTTTAAGTTAAAAATTCAATAATAGCCACAATTTTTGATATCCCAAAGATCCATAAAGATGTGATAAACCCACCCCTCAGGCCTATTGTGGCGGGCTGATGTTCCAAAACATACCCTTTCGGGGTATGTGTAGGTAGATGGTTGAAAGAGATATATGTGAGGACAGGGCACCTCATTAAAGATTCCTGGGACTTTTAGGTAGAATAAAAAAGGCATTATGGGATAAAGATATTATATTTGTGACCATTGATTTTGTAGATCTTTTTTCCTCTATACCTAGAGAAGAAGGGATGGAGCTATTTATTGATAGTATTCATACATATACTCAGTATTCAAACAATAAGGTGAACTTGACAGGTGATTTTATGGGCATAGTTTTAGATTATAATTATATTTTTTTATGAAGGAGAATATTTTAAGCAGACAAAAGGAATGGCAATGGATGCTTCTAGTGCTCCTATGTATGCAAATATGGTTTATTGGAATGGGAGCACACTAAGGTTTTCAACTGTGAATTTTTTAAGCACATAAAATTATATGTGCGATTTTTGGATGATATATTTCTTTTTTTGGAAGGGCATAGAATCAGGTATTATGGATTTTTTAAATTATTTGAATAATTCATCCAGTTTTTTAAAATTCACTTTTTCTAGTAATAAGGAAGGAATAAATTATTTAGACACCCATATTTCAAAAGAAGGAGAAAGTTTTAAGTCTAAAGTTTTTAGAAAGCCCATGTTTAGTAATTCTTATCTGGAATTTTTGAGTTGCCATCCTTATAGTCAAAAGAAAAGTATAGTAAAAGGCCAAATTATTAGAGTGGCTCGTATGACATCACATTTAGAGGATGAACATGAAGAATTAACAAAAGTAGCTGATATGTTTTATGATAGAGGGTAGAAGATACCCTACGCTATGTGGAATTACAGTGGGGCATTAGATACAATCTATTATTGGGGTAGGATTAGAAGACAAAGAGTCTAGTTATCAAGGGGAAGTGTATGAGAGAGCCTTAGTTTTACCATATGGCCATAGAGCTAAGGCAGTTAAACAAATAGTGGAAAGTAATTGGAATATTTTGAAATGCAATCCCAGTATTTATTCTACACTTGGGTCTGATCCAGCTTTTGTACATAGAACAGGTATGAATATTAAAATGAGTTTAGAGAAAGGGGTGTTTAATAAAGGCCAAGTGAACGTAGTAACACACAAATGTGGGAGATGTATGGAGTGCAAGTTCATTATAGATGCTAAAGAAATCATTTTAGAAAATGGGCTGGAGTCAAAAGTAATATTTGTGAAGGGCAATTGTCAAATGATAAGTTTGATTTATTTATCTAAATGTGTGGGGTGCCCCACATTTTATGTGGGTAAAAGAGAGAGACATCTCCGAGACAGAATTTATGAGCATCAATATCAAATAACAACAGGTAACCAAAATAATGCCCTGTTTAAACATTCCTTGACATGCTTTTGTTTTAGTAAATTTGAATTTGGTATTACAGAATGTGCAGTTCATAATCCTAGAGGTTTTGACTATAGATCCCAGATTGAAGAAAGAGAGAGTTAAAATGGCAAGTCAGGTTACATGCCACTAGTAGTCCAGGATTAAATGAAAACATCTCCTTAATGCCCATATTAAATAAGAGGGCTATTATTTAATAACATTTTATTATACTTCACAACTGTTTAAATATTAAATATTTATGTTCAGGTGCATTTGGGTAAGGTTATGGTATATACTTCAGTTATTTTAACTTGTGTAAGTTAGGAATGTTTTTTATGTATCTTGTGCCTTTAAATTTCTGTATTTAGTAAATTGAGCCAATTAATTTATTGTTATATAATGATTGACTTCTTCAAATCAGTCTCCAGAGTTGTTCACGAGGGTAAGGCAGTCCACACAGCCTATCTGGACCTCGCCAAGGCCTTCAACACCACCCCCCACTCTGGAATCATAGATAAACTTACTAAGCTGGGCGTAAATCCCTACGTCACTCGATGGGTTGCTAACTGGCTTACTGACAGAACCCAGACTGTAAAAGTAGCCGACTACAAATCCAGCTCCAGACAAGTGACAAGTGGAGTACCTCAAGGTTCAGTCCTGGGACCACTCCTGTTTGGCATCTACTTCTCTGAAGTACAGGCCAACACTAAGGGACTCTGGCTAACAAAATTCGCAGATGACTGCAATCTGGGAGCCATTATTGAATCCCCAAATTATGTGGATATTCTACTAAAGGACCTTACAGAAACAGATGCCTGGTGCCAGAGCCATGGGCTCAAGCTTAAGGCCAAGAAATGTATAGTTATCTCCTTTGGAAAAAAACATGTACCCATGAATTACCACATAGGTGGCAGGACACTAAACATCAAAAGTGTGATGAGAGACTTAGGGACATAGGTGGACAGTGGTCTCACTTTCGATAACCATATCGCCACAACAGTCAGGAAATCCTTCTATGTGGCACACCTTATCACTAAGGGCTTTTCATCTAGAAAAAAGGAGGTAATTGTCCCACTGTACTCATCCCTCATTAGACCCATTATAGAGTATAATGCCCTGTTTGGAATGTACCTCACAAGACATCTGCAACAGCTGGAAAGGCCACAGAAATACCTCACTAAAAGAATAACAGACCTAAATCAGATGCCATATGCTGACCATCTAAAAAAACTCCAGCTATACTCTGTGGCATATCGTCTACTCAGAGGCGATCTCTGCTTAACATACAAGGCCATATCAAACCCTGAGCTGTTGGACATGCTCCACTTAGAGAAATCCCAATCCCTCAGAGCCACACGCTCCAGGGATATAAACCTTGTCATCGCAATGAACAAAACATGCTGGAGGGATAGGTTCCTGACCCAGAGACTCCCCATACTCTGGAATAGACTGCCCATACATGTCAAGCAGAGCACCTCCTTGGCCCTCTTCAAGAGGAACCTTGATGATTGGATGGGAGATAGGAAATTCACCCCAGGGATCATGTCAGTCGCCCTGCTAGACAGGGGTCCAGAGAAGTAAATATTGTGGGAAGAAATATCCAGGGAATTGTTATGGCTAGGCTTGCATAGGCCCTAGGGCCGATAGCCTAGTACCAACTGTTGAACCTATGAACCTATGCTTGCTGTTGTTTTAATTGATTCTGATGAAGTCCCTGACAGGAGATGAAAACACTCAGTGATGTATTCTGTGGTGATTTTATGTGTGAAGAATAAATTATTTTCAAGATAGCCTTCTTTTGAGTCCTTAATCCTACTGATTGTAGTTTGCATTTTGGGTTATTTGGTTGTACTTGGTGCACTGTTTCTGCACTTTTCTGTTTTTATGTCTGCAAAATAACTTAACTAAATTGGCCATTTGGGCACAGGAGAATAATATGCTGATAAATACATCAAAAACTAAGCATATGAGATTTGGGAGGCATAAATTGAAAAGTGAATATTGAATACAGCACACAGTGATTGAAACTGTAGATGCATTTAAGGACTTGGGTATATGGGTAAATTCAGCTATGGATTTTTCTAATCATATCAACCAATTGGTTAATGATAGTTATATAACTATAGGTTGTATAAAAAGATTTATAAAGTCCAGGAAATCAAAAATGATGAAGTCATTGTTTGTTAGGTACATTAGACCCAAACCTGAGAATGGAATAACAATATGGAAACCCTATAAGAAAGCAAGCATGAGTAAACTGGAAAGAGTACAGAAGAAATATACCAAGGGCATCCATGAATGTGAAAATTTAAGTTATGAAAGACTAAAATATCTGAACTTGTACAGTGTCTCTTATAGATATCTAAGAGGAGAGCTTATTCAGGTTTTTAGGGCATTTAGTGACAACTACCTCTGGGAAGGGTTGGGGTTATCAAAAGGTACTAGAAAGTCATCAGACAACCTATGTTTAAGATTCTATAGGAATGAGAAGTGTACTAATTGGTTCGCTGACAGAATAGCTGATGCATGGAACAGACTAACAAATTACATTAACGCAAGTACCAATTTAGATATTTTTAAGAACAGCCTGGATACGTATTATGGGAACAAGTATTTGGTGTATTGGCAAGCTAGAAGAGCATTAATGCCCGTGCTTGAAATATTTGTATGTATGTATGTATCTATGTATGTATGTATGTATTGTGAGTAGACTCTGCCGTTCCAGGACTTGTTCATAAAATGAAACATGACCACAGAATACTTCTAATGCACATCATTAAGTATTATACAATCAGCAGTCTATGCCTGGCCATGGTCATGCAATGCAATGCAACCACAGAGCACTCCTGATACACACTATCAGACAATATAGTATGAGTTAACCATGCTGTTCCATGCTCATGTACTGTAATGTGACTACAGAACACTCCACATCTATACCATCAGGTATTATAGTACTAATAGTCTATGCCAGGCTATAATCATGCAATGCAATGTGACCACAGAGCACTTCTGATACACACCATCAGGTTATACTGTGAGTAGTCTTTGCCATGCCTGGCCACATTCGTGCAAGCTGTTACATAGCACCGTACAACAGACTACAAATAGTTCACACCAAACCATGCTCATGTAATGCAATGTGACCATAGAACATTCCTGATACACACCATCTGGTAATACACTATGAGTTGTCCGTGGTCATACAAAGTAATGTGATCATAGAACACTCCTGATACACACCATCAGGTAATATACTATGTGTAGTCTATGCCATTCCATGCTCATGCAATGTACTGTGACCATAGCACATGCCTGGTACACAACATCAGGTAATATGCCATAAGTAATCCATGTCAAGCCAGGCTCATGCAATGTAACATAGCCAGAGAACACTCCTGTTACACAATATAATATAATACTGTGCACAGTCTATGTTATGGTAGACCATGCTCATGCAATGTAATGTCACCAAAGAACACTGCTGGTACACACCTATAGGTAATACTATGAGAGGTCTATGCCATGCCAGGCCTTGGCAATGAAATGTAATGTGATGACAGAACACTTGTGATACATACCATCAGGTACTATACAATGGGTAGACTCTATGCCATACCAGGCCACACTCATTCAGTATAATGCAACCACACTATATTCCTTAAGAACAACTTAAGGTAACACTATGTCTAATGACTATGCCATGTAAGCCTGTAATTATGCAATCCATTGTGAGTACAAAGCATTCTAAAAATACAAAGAAAGGGAATATTATGAGCAGACCATTCTGTCCAGACTGATGCAGAGTAACTGGACCACAATATGATTTAAATGCACACCAACAGCAATATTCTGAGGAAATTGCACAGAGGCAGTGTCAGGCAAAACAACTGGGCCTATACTACACTATCACTGCACACGTATAGAATCCACGGTGAGACTGGACAGAGCCAGTCTACTGGAATGTAATGGAGCTATATTGCACTATCTATGCATGTCAATAGGAAATACTTTGTTGACTTAGCAATTGCACACATTATAGTTCCAGGTGCACACATAAAGCAAAATAGAAAGTGGTATTCACCACAAATGTACCCCAGGTGCTGCTGGCATTTCTTCATGGTTTCAGCCCAGTTTTCTTCATCTGTAAAAAAATGCAAAATTATGATAAATGATTAACACAGTTCATCTGCATGTTAGTGCACATATGGTCAAATATTAGCAAGTAAACTGTGGCTTTTCCCACTGCATTGCCATGAGTGCATTATTTCTTGCTTGTATTAAGTCCACAATATATTGGGTTTTATTTGCTGCAGATCTAACAACATATATGTGTGTGTGTGTGTGTGTGTGTGTGTGTGTGTGTGTGTGTGTGTGTGTGTGTGTGTGTGTGTGTGTGTGCATTATATAATCTATATTTATATACATATAAATATAGATATAGCTACAGATATAGATACATATACATATACATATCCTGTTGAAGTGGTGCCAGTGATCTCTAGATAAGATTTTCCTACTGACAATCAGTTTTGTACCTACATCCCTTCCAGAAGAGTTGTTCTGTACAGACTGTTTATGACATCTCAAGCATCTGTCTATCTGCTACAAGTTACTTAACTGTCTGTCTCACACAGTTAACGCATTTTTTGTGTCATTGCAGTATATTTTTCATCCTTCTGTGTTTTACAGATTAATATGTCTTGAAAAATAAATATGTCAACCCAAGGAAACAGACGTTTGCCACGGTGATCCTTAGACAATTAGCTGTATGAGGTCTAAGTCACATATAGTACTTGCAGCAGTGCATGCATACATTAAGACACACAAATATCTGGTCAAATAGGGTACACAGTGGCTCTGTGGAAAATGCAGTGGTTGCAAACCATTAATGGAAAAAGCATTTCCATATCAGAAAGGAAGCTCTGCAAATCATCTAATGAACATCAGATGTAGCTGTTTTGTGAAGCATGATTGTTATATGCCGTTGTCATTGTTGTATGCATCGGTTCGTAGGTGCATAGGTGATTGCTAGGCTAATGGCCCAGGAGCCTTTAAAAGCGTAGAAAATAATACCCAGCATATGACATTATTATATCTTATGTTAAAATGTGCACCGCTACTGGCTCTTGCATGGATGGGATAGGATAATGAATGTCTGGCAAGGTTATATATTGCCACATTGTTTCATAAACTGCATGCATGCTTACTCTGAATGAAAGTCTGTCACACCTGCATAGCTGCAGAGCACATGTATACCTGCAAACATTACCATGCACATGACAGTTGTAATGCACATCATTCATGTCATATACTCACAATCTGTACAATGCATATATGATGATGGAATGTTTCAGCATGCAAAGATAGGTGATCAGCAGTGGAACATGCAGTCAGATGCTGTCAGGTGCATTTTACTGGTCCTCAGTCTTTGACCACCAGGGAACACATTTCTGAGCTGTTGGATTAGGCATAACAGTCCAGTACTGATGACTTGGTTCAAATAAACATATGAATAAATGAAAAACTTAATAATGGTGATGTCCAGCCTCAAGCACAAATGTTTCCACTGTAGCATAGACAATCTTTCAAAGTACTATGCAGGCTAGCACAATGCATGACTGGATGCACCTATGTGATTTTGTGGATCCCTTTAAGTCTTCCTTTCTCAATGCTCCCATAGACGCCTCTTCTCTTTTTGGCCCAAAGGTAAAAGACATTTTAGCCAGGTGTGAAAAAGATGATAAGACCCTGTCTGCCATGGGCATATGTTTTTCCACCCCCTCAATGGTCCTACTCTAGGAATCAGAGGAGTGGAAAGATGTAGTAAAAGAACTCACAGGGAACTTTCCACGGCACATGTGGTGAGTTTACTCCCTGGGGCAGAAGTGGAAACTCATCTGGAAGATGCCCATTCAGAGGCAGAGGGGGTCCGCTTAATCAGGGATCCAGACAGTCTTTCTCTGGACAGCCCTATAAGTGCTCCTGAAGAATGGCCTGATTGCTTACCACTGGAATCAGTCAGGGGACAATTTTCTCTGCACCATGTTGCCTGGCACTCCATAACCACAGATTATTGGGTGCAGATGAAATTTCCAGAGGTTATCACATACCTTTTAATCTTTACCCAAGGCTGCTAAGGCATATTCCCAGCATTCCATCCAGCCAAAGGGAAGCAGCAGCTCAAGAAATACAAAACCTGCTTCTAAAGAGACTCATCCAAACAGTCCCAACAGACCACATAGGATCCGGTTTTACTCAATGTTCTATTTAGTGCCAAACAAGACAGCAGACTTGAGGCCAATTTTGGACCTCAGCATCCAAAACAAATTTGTCAGACAAACAAAATTTCAGATGGTCATGGTTCAGTCTATCCTACCATTTATAGAGAAAGATGATTGGATGTGCTCGATAGATCTACAGGATGTTCATTACCACATAAAAATGGACAAATGCTCCAGAAGGATCCTCCACTTCTGGCTGGGAGCCAATCACTACCAATTCTGGGCACAGCCCTTTGCTTTCTGTTTACGGCCAACAAAGTGTTCACCAAATGCATGGCAGTGGTAACAGCTCACTTGAGATTGCAAGGATTCCTGGTGTTTCTGTATTAAACGATTGGCTTCTTTCTGCCCCTACCAAGTGTCAACTGGTTTCACCTTTACATTGCACCCTAAGGCTAATAAAATCCTTAGGGATCTCAGTAAATGAAGAAAAATGCAAGTTGACTCCTTCACAAAATCTGGATTTCATAGGGACAACTTTCAATAGTCAGTCTTCCCTAGTCTCTCTTCCACTTCACAGGCTAGAAAGACTGAGGTCTCAACTTCGGTGATAGTATGTCAGGACAAAGTTTCAGCTCGGGCAGTCCTTCAACTGCTAGGGTCAATGGCAGCATGAATTACAATAGTCCCCTGGTAAGACTACACATGAGGCTTCTACAGTGGCTTTTACTAACAGAGTGGTCCCCTTCAACTCACCCTATGTCCTTTCAGATCCAGATAACAAATTGGTGCAAACAGGATTTATTTTGGTGGATGAAGCCAGAAGAAGACCAATGGAGTTGGCCTTTCTCCTCCTCTCAGCCCAAGGCCATAGTGACCATGGACACCTCCTTGATGGGGTGGGGGGGAGGCATTTCCAGGAAAAGGGAGTCCAAGGCACATGGTAACCAGTGGAAGCCAACCTGCATATCAGTGTTCTAGAACTGAGCGCAGTGATTCTAGTTTGCAAGCATTCCAATCTGTCCTCCCATCAGGTACAATTGCTATCCAGTCTGAAAATATGTCAGTAGTCTGGCATATCAGCAAACAAGGAGGAACCAAGTCCTACCCGTTGTGTTGGGAGGCCATAAGATTTTGGCAATGGGCGATAGCTTCCAACCACTTTCAGAAAGCAAGGCACATTCCCGGGGATTCCAGCGTAATTGCAGACAAACTGAGCTGATGCATTATTTCTGCCTCACGAGTGGTCCCTCAATCCTGTCCTAGCGGCGAAGATCTTTAGTTGCAGGGGCCAGCCTTGCTGCAATCTATTCACATCCCCTGCAAATCACAAATGCAGCAGCTAGTTTTCCCCAATTCCCCCGCAGGGGAAATCCCTGAGGGATGCTCTTGTTCATGATTGGCCCACAAGACGTCTTCATGCTTTCCCTCCCTTCCTCTGATCCCGCAATTTCTGAAGAAGGCTGTTTAGTTGAAAAGCAGAGTAATCCTCACTGCACCCTATTGGCACTGACAAATTTGGTTTCCCTTTCTTTGGCCTTACCTAGTGCATCAACCATGGATACTGGATCCAACTCTGGAATTGCTGTCGCACCCACAAGGGCTGATACTTCCAAACATATTGAGTCTCAAGCTGACAGCTTGGTTCCTCCACTTCCGGTAATTGCCAGGCAAAATAACCTATCCTCCCCAAATGTCACATTCTTCTGTCTTCCCATAAACCATTCACCAGGAAACTTTATCTCAGCAACTGGAAAAGATTCATTATTTGGTCTTGAGAGAAGGGAATAGACCCTTTTTCAGCCCTGCTCACCTTGATAGGGGACTATTTATTAAACCTTCTCCATTCGGGAGTGGCAGCTTCAACTATTCAAGTACACCTGTCATCAAACTTCCACAACGGCTTCAAGGACTCATTCTTGATTTCTCACCATCCTTGTAAAACCTTTCTGAAAGGTGTCACACACATTAGGCCACCCTTTAAAGAGCCAATCGAGCCCTGGAAATTGACACTAGTTCTACAGTCCTTGACTCGTCCTCCTTTCGAACCTGCTGCCAATTGCGAAATAAAATTTTTATTCTGGAAAACATTATTCTTGTTAGCTATTACCTTGGCAAGATGAATATCTGAACTACAAGCCTTGTGCATAAAACATCCTTACATGGTTTTCCATAAGGACAGAGTATCACTCTGAAATAATCCCACCTTCTTACCCAAAGTTTTTTTGACTTGACTATTAATCAGACAATTGATCTGCCAGTTTTCTTTCCAAATTTTTCTAACAAAGGAGAATATTGACTACATTTACTTGATGTGCATAGACAATTGCAATTCTATCTGGACAGGACTAAATCGCTATGAAAATTTGACCAATTATTCATATCATTCTCAGGACCAAAATTGGAAAGATCTGTTTCCAAAGTGACTCTATCTAAATGGTTGAGAGATTGCATTTGCTTTATCTATCAACAAAACAAAGCTCTTCTACCTTCTAAGGACAAAGCACATTCATAGGTTCATAGGTTCATAGGTTCATAGATAGGTACTAGGCTATCGGCCCTGGGGCCTACACAAGCCCAGCCAAAAAGGTACCCTGGCTTTTGCCACCCAAGAAAATTATTTTCCTGTGCCACTGTTGAGCAGAGCCACAGAGGTGATCCCTGGAGTGAATTTCCTCTTTCCCATCCAATCATCAAGATTTTTCTTGAAGAGTGCTATTGAGGAGCTTTGTTTGATATAGACAGGTAGTTTATTCCAGAGTATGGGAAGTCTCTGGGACAGGAGTCTGTCCCTCCTTCTGTTTATTGTGGTGATAAGGTTTAGGTCCCTAGAGCATGTAGCTCAGAGGGATTGGGATTTCTTTAAGTAGAGCATGTCCAACAGCTCTGGGTTTGACATAGCTTTGTATGTTAGGCAGAGATCACCTCTAAGTAGGCGATATGTGATGGAGTAAAGCTGGAGTTTTTTGAGACGGTCTGCGTAGGGCATCTGTTTGAGGCCGGTAATCCTCTTTGTGAGGTATTTCTGCAGCCTTTCCAGTTGCTGTAGATGTCTTGTGAGGTACATACCAAAAGGGGCATTGTACTCTATAATGGGTCTAATGAGTGATGAGTAGAGGGGAACAATGACCTCTTTTTTTCTGGATGAGAAACCTTTTGTGATGAGGTGTGCCACGTAGAAGGATTTCCTGACTACTGTGGCGATGTGATTATCAAAGGAGAGACTACTGTCCACCTGTGTCCCAAGGTCTCTTATCACACTTTCGGTGTTAAGTATATTACCACCTATGTTGTAGTTCATGGGTACAGAGTTTTTACCAAAGGGGATGACAATGCACTTTTTAGCATTGAGCTTGAGGCCATGGCTTTGACACCAGGCATCTGTGTCAGTGAGGCTCTTTTGTAGGATGTCCACATTGTTAGGAGTTTCAATTATGGCTCCTAGTTTGCAGTCATCTGCGAACTTCATTAGCCAAAGACCTTCTGTGCTAGCCTGTACTTCAAAAAAGTAGATACCAAACAGGAGAGGACCCAAGACTGATCCCTGTGGTACACCACTTGTCACTGGTCTGAAGTTGGATTTGGTGTCTGCTACTTTCACAAATCAGATCAGTCGCAACATCTGTTGCCTTCCATGCAAGAGCTTACAAGAATGACATTTGTGCAGCAGCAACATGGGCCACCCCTCATACCTTTATCATGATTTTTCAAATTGGATATGGTCTCCAGGGGGAGAGCTTCCTTTGGTTCAATGGTGCTCAGGAATATCCTTCCATAGAACCTCCCAGGAAATAAAGTAGCTAGGGACTCTGTCCCATCACTAAGGAATGAATGAAGATTAACGACATTAGATAAAGAAGTTATGTTCTTACCATAATGTTCCATCTGTGTTGTTGATCTTCATTCTTTCATTACAACCCACCCACCACCCCCCTCTGAAAGACTCCTGGAAGTTCAGATTTGGTCCTGTTTTATGATAGGGAAGTTGCTCAGATAAAGCCTCTGCTTTCTCGCTTTCTTTCTTACAGGCAAACTCGATCTGAGGGCATAGAGAGACGGGGGGCACTATGGGTAAGCTTAGCTCAAGAGTTTTTTTGGCTGGCATGAGCATTTTATAATGGCCAACTCAGTTCTGTGGATGGAACCCGTACCCATCAGTAATGAATGAATGAATGAAGCTCAACACAGATGGAATGTTATGGTAAGAACATAACTTATTTTTTTCTCTCATCTGACCTATATTCTGAAATGTAACAAAACCAACATGGATTCTTCCATATGTCATCTATGACTCTATGTGTAATTAGTGGTGTCTTATTTACCAGTGTAGAGGTGGCTGCAGTCAGCCCCTATAACTGCCCTTCTTATTTATTACATAAAACACTTGGAATGATGGCTTTATACTTAACTAGATAGGACAGAAATAACCCAATATTTGTTTTAAGTCTCTGTATTACTATGACAAGTGCCCTGTGATAGTTCAGAATGCGCAACAGTTGTATGTATACCCCCATAATATGTGTGAGACCTGCTGTGGTGAGAATACTCACATTAATTTGCACTCATTGATTGTCTAGCATATATTTTCAGATATTATATACTTACATGATGTGGAGTGCTGTCATCAATGACTGCCACCTCTGACAACAGTGCGACAAACATGACTTCATCATCAGTCAACATTATTGCTCTGAATATGCCAGCAAAACCACAATTTTCATATAATCATAATCATCATATATAATGTGGCTTCATTTTTATTATAATTTTTTTTATTATTTATTAAAGTCCTTCTAGCCTGTGACACATAACCAGCACTCGGTTAATACACGGCTGTGATCACTGACTACATTCATGTCAGCTGCACTGTGACTCATATTCCTCCTGGTTGGTCCCTTGTCTCAGAAACATCATACCATCAGTGAACACTGGATTTTCCATCACCTCAGAACTTCACTTTACACTTGCTGCTTTCTAATATCATACAAAATAAATTAAATTAAAACATATCCTTAAGTATGCATAAATGATGATACAATTACCTGTTTTGAAATAAATATTCACTTGAATACATTTCACTATAATGTTCAATAGATGCAATTTTACTTTGCTAAAATGTCTGTGCACAGAGCATTAACATAACAAGTTATGAAGTTAATGGTATGCTAATAGCAGCCAATGTGTGCACATGAATCACATAAGGATAATAAAGCTGTGTTTTACTGAATCATATTCGTTCTGTCACAACACTGTCATTGCTAGTTTTGCTTTGCCTTTTATGATGATTTAGTAAAACACTGACAAATACAGAAATACTACTACCACTACTACTACTACTGCTTCTACTTCTGATACTATTACCAGTACTACTACTACCAATACTATTACTACTGCTTTGATTGCTCCTCTGCTACTACTATTACTGTTGCTGCTTCTGCTGCTATTATTACTACTACTAACGCTACTTTCTGAACTTGGGGTAATTGAATGCAGCATGACTTAGTTGCTGGGTAAAATCATGCATCCCTACTTTATTTCAACAGTGATCTGCTAAACATTGAATGCAAGATTCTGGAAATCCTGACAGCCTCTGTTGTCATCC
>NC_056733.1:1379520643-1379582900 GCF_019279795.1 Protopterus annectens
TTGGAATGAGAGATTAAATGAAATTAAGTGATGTATTTAATATTATTTAATATTAAGAAAAATCAGATGATGTATATGGAAAAAAGAGTGGGGGGGGTCTAGTAAGAAGATAAATGTATAAGGATGGTAAAACGATTGATAGTTTTTTAATATTCAATGCATAAGGATGCAATTATGCAAGCAACTGTATAATTTTGTAAATATGTGCATTTATAAATATGTAAAAATGTAAACTGGTAAATAATGTGTTATGTAAATAAGGTATAACTGAATAAAGATCCTCTAGTCTTCAGAGAAGAAGTGAAACACTCTCTGGAGCAGCTAGGTGGTGCTGGAGCACTGCTAATGTAGTTCCTGTAATATCATGATAGAGCAAAGTGCCCAAGAGTTGGAATGAGAAACAGCAGAAAATGTAATGAATGGATGAGAAGGAGATGAAATAACCATTACAGAGATGAAATTAAAATACTGCAAACACAAGTGCTGATAATTTTTTTGAACCAGGTAGAGCTAAAGGAAAGAGAAGAAGTGAGACAAGAGTGAAATGATAGAGATAGCATAGAGGAAGAAGCTGAGAGATTTGAAACACAAACAACAGCTGATGATTAGAAAACAGTATAGGTACTCTTCGCCGGTGGAGTAGCCAGTTTTCAGGGTTTACATCTGCAGAGTATTTTTTGTTACAAGGCAGGGAAGAATGGAAGAAGGAACTGAGAAAGGGCAAACTATTGCAGTTTCTCATTAGCCACAGAAAAGATGAACTGTGGTAAGAATAAAAAGTAAAAGAGATAGCAGTGTGAACAAATCTGACATTATGGATAGTATTATTTTGCCACTAGGATTTTATATTCAAGACAATTTTTGAGAAGCGACATTTGAAAGTTTTAACATTCTGGAAAAATATGACTCAGATTTATAAAAGAAATGCAGTTGTATCATGAAAAGATTTATTTCAGAGCTTGGGAGCACAACTAAAAAAGAAACAAATGTGCATTTTAGGACTTCAGATGTGGAACAGCATGAGTTAAAAATGTTTTTTTATTCACTATATAGTAAAGCACATGAAGTTAAAAAAAATATTCGGTGAAAGAAATGCATTGATTGAGGTTGGGAAGTGTGGGTAAGATTGAACATTAAGGATGGAAAAATTCAACATATTTCAAATACAATAATTGTGAATGGTAATATAGGATTTGTTAGGTACTGGGTCCAACACAAAGCATGTTATTTCTGTGACAATTAAAATCATTTATTACAAGACTGTAACAAATTAAAGTATGGCTAATATGAGGAGAGGGGTCAAAAAGCAAAAAACTGTAAGCCTTTTTGTAGAATATGTAAAGAATTTGGACACTTATGGCCCTCATTCCAAAAGACTTTCTCTCAGTGCAACTAACCACTTACACTGAGAACAGTCTGAAATCAGGTTTTTTGAATCTGGTTCCCATAGTAAGCCTGATTATAGATAGGCCCTAGACTGCAGTAAGTCACTTACACTGAGAGTACGTTTTTTGGAATCAGGACAGACTTAAACTGAGAGCAGCTCTTTTGGAATCTGACCTTTATGGTTTGACTGTCCAGTATTAGAAAAGATAATTAGTTGATGAAAAGGAAAGCTCAGAAGAAAGACAAATAATAGAAATATTACTACAGAAGATGTTGAAAGAAAAGGCATGGGGAAAGATTTGTTGTATAAAGGTTAAACAATGAAAAGATAGAGAGGAAATAACATTTTCAAGTGAGGTAATTCATGTACAGGAAGAGACCAAAGTTGCAATTTTAGAAAGTGAAGAGGAGGAAGAAGGAGAATGGTAATGGGGAAGGCCAAGAACAAGACAGTGAAAAATTAATTAGTAGACCTTAGCAGAAGGAAAAGAAAAATAAGATCCAGATAAAAACACTTACAAAAAAGGGTAAGTGTCATAGGAGTTTTAGCATTAAATTCACAAAAACACCAAACATCGACATTTCTGACTGCTCTACACCTAAAAACAAGAGCTAACATGGGTCAAAAAGGGGGTGAGATTTTGCAGTTTGGAACATCGATGTTGAGCATTTTTAACAGTTGCAGGTCGGTGTTCACATTTGCAGTTCTGAGCAATGTACGCTCAACATTTTGATGGTAAACCCAATTATACATGCTGTAGTGATGGTGTTGTTTATTTATTCACTTATTCACCCATGTGCTTTATATTATACTGGGCAATCAGAATATTTAAGGTAAGACTGTAAGAAAAACATATTTGAGACATAAAAAATATAAGAAAAAAAGTCCCACCACAGTTCATTTTGCAGTATTTTATTCTAGTGTATGTGGTAGTCTTAGAATGTGTTAGATTAAATGGAGTGAGGGTGGGGGGATACAAATTTTTAGACTTTGTTGCTATTCAATTACTCTATCTTCTTCTTTTTCTTTCAGCTATTCCCTTTAGGGGTCGTCACAGTGGATCATCTGTTTCCATTTTTTTCCTGTCCTCTCCATCTTTCTCTGTTACACCAACCACCTGCATGTCCTGTCTTACCGGATCCATAAACCTTAGCTTTGGCCTTCCTCCTTTCCTTTTACTTGGCAGCTACATCCTTAGCATCCTTTTCCCAATATGTTCAATTACTCTATCTGTATCTTAAAATGTGATTCTTTAACACCAATGAGATTGACTGCAGAAAGTTCTTGAAGATGCCTTTTGTGGAACTAATTGTCTAACTGAGTTCATAAAAAAGGGTAATTTTGATTGCCTGCTTGTATGAGATCCACTGTATGTTATAAACTTAATGCTTTTAATTGAACTCCTCTGAAGTTGTGTGACAAGGCACCAGAGGATTAACAAAGCTTTTAACATCTATTTGCCTACAGTTTGTTGGTTTTGCTACAGTATATTTTAATTCTATTTATAACACATATTGATATTACCCTGCATGAAATATCCAGAAATTTGGGGGAATGGATGATTCAAAATATGGGCTGACGTTATTGTCCAACCCTAACAGGGCAGTCCAGATCTGGCCAAGCAAAAAAATAAGCAATTTCCTATGCTAGCTGAATGACTGATCATGATTTCTAGAAATAAACTTTTAAAACCTCAGTGACAAAGCTGTGTATTTTGCAGTGAAATCAGTCTAGGTTTGATTTAATAAATGTGTTTGGTACTTTTACACAGATAGTAAAGTTTATTACTGTTTTGAAATGCTGAACTTTGGTATTGTTTATAAACATGTGCGTGAGCGCGCACACAGACACATACACACACACACACACACACACACACACACACACACACACACACACACAGATAGATAGATAAATAGATAGACAGATAGAAAGGTAGAGTGACAGACATGGTATAGGTTCACAGGCTCATAGGTGTGTACTAGGCCAACGGCCCTACAGCCTTTACAAGTCTAAACCATAGAAGTGCCCTGGCATCATGTCACCGTTAGTTCCCATTGCCTCTATCAAGTATAGCCACTGGAGTGATCTCTGGGGTGAACTTTCTATTTCCCATCCACTGATCAAGATTTCTCTTGAAAAGGGCCAGTGAGGTGCTCTGCTTGACATGTATGGGAAATCTATTCCAGAGCATGGGCAGTCTCTGGGTTATGAACCTGTGCATTCAGCATGCTCTGTTGATTGTGGTAATTAGGTTGAGGTCCCTGGAGCATGTGGTACAGAGGGAATGGGATTTCTTTAGATGTAGATTTCTAACAGAGCTGGGTCAGGCATGGCTTTGTAAGTCAAGCAGAGATCGCCTCTAAGTAGACGATATGAGACAGAGAAAAGCTGGAGTTTTTTCGGTCTGCCCATGTAGGGCATGTGTTTAAGGCCTAGGATCCTCTTCATTTATATATGGTGTGGGTACAAGAACAGTTTAGGACAGTATGGGTACAGTAAATCTATATAGCATCATTTGATTTGTCTATATACAATACAGTTTCCTTGACAGCTGATGACAAAAAGAGTTGAAAATGCTAGTGTAAAGATTTCACACTCTCAGTATGTATTTTATGTAATAGTTGGCACTACTAGTCTTCTTCACAGGATTTGTGTTCCATACCTGCGCTCTACCAGTTTGTTCCCTGAAACATGACATTACAGACACGGCTAGGTTTCTGATTTTCCATTTCCCTGCATCAAACACATCGATATGCGTTATCTCTATACAACAAAATGAGAAGCATACGCAGTATATTTTCTCTGGCTGACAACTTTCATTCTTTTTCACATACACAAAATCTTTCTAACCATGGACAGGAATGACAGACAGCACAGCACCTTTTACTGTATCAGAACATTCTGTAACCTGCTAATTTATACTGTGAAATGCTTAACAGGAAATAAGTGACTTTTAAAGTACTTTTAGGGCATGTGTATGGTAAATCTTAAACACAACTATTCAGAGATGGTTAGTGAAATCAATTAGTAGAAAATGTTACTTTCCACTTTTTTTTTTGTAAAAAACACAGGAATGAATGCCTAACAGTTTCTAATACCATAGCCAGGCTAATTGATGATGTTTTATGTTTTCTCTAACCATATACTAGTTCATAAACAGTAAAATCAACAGGAAGTTTAATTTGCCGTACATATTAAAATGTGTATGCATATAAGTAGAAGCAGTAGCAGTATTTCTTCCCTGATTAGCACATTTCAGCTATGATCTTGAAATCAAAACCCCTCTAACCTCAAGCAGAAGTAATGGAGCTTAGTGTGGTATTTTTATTGGAACCATATGTTCTGAACTTTGTCATTTATGCTGAAAATATGACACAGTGGAAATTGCTTGTTTATGAGATATTTTATGGAATGTAATCAGAACTATAGCAGTACATGATTATAAATAACCAGACCTAAAAGGTAGCAAACATAAGTTTATAACTAAATTTTTGAACAGTAAGAGTATTATATCTCATAAATAATTACCAAAACGCTAACAAAAATGTAAGTTGACTGCAAAATGAATGCAATGGTTCAGATAATATTTCAGGGTCTTAGAAACATTTGGTAAATCACTCAGTCCACCAGGATATCTCCAACATGCTGCTGCTATTCGTATTAGATTGCTTTCAACAGATCATAGCTTTTCTTTTTTTTTCTTATTTATATATATATTTTTCATTTATTTACTGTTACTATTCATATTAGATTACTTTCAACAGATCCCAACTTTTCTTTTTTTCTTATTTATGTTTTATTTTTTTATTTATTACTGTTGCTATCCATATTAGACTGCATTCAACAGATCCCAGCTTTTTATTCATTTATTTGTCTTTTTGTTATATTTTGCTGATAATGCCTAAACAGATTGAATGGATAAAAGCACTGTGTAGGCTGCACTTTGTTGATGTTTGCCCTTTCTATGATAAAATCACATTTTTTTTATCCTTTAAATAATAGGACACAGGAATATAATATAATAAAAATAATGAAAAATAAAATGATACTATAGATCTGAGGAGGACTTTATTAAATATAATATTAATATGTCATACGATATATGGCAAAATCCTATTTTTGATGATTTTTTTGACCGGGTTTGAATAATACAAATTGACATATACAAAATCCTAATTTTAACTAATGCCACAGAAAAGTGCAGTAAAATTATACAAAATATATTATATTTGTAATTTTCTATACACACCCTATGTTCTGGTTTATAGATGCAAGAGGTGGGTATAATAAAAATGTGGATATCATACATGTTCAATCTCTTATACATGTAGTTGTAATTCATAAACATTCAAGTAACTTTTAAATGGTACATACCAATTCCAAATCAGATAATGTCAAGACTGAGATAAAAAAAACATGCCTGCACAAAATGTGATAAAATGATGGGACTATCCCATTGCATAAGTACCACTCACAGATCCAGTGTATATTCATGTGCCATGCACTGGCAGGATGCATAGGTGCTGGTATTGTTTCTAACTCTGGTTAACATTGTCAGAGTAGGAGGATATTCTGCTTTTCTTTTTGATAAGTGACATGGAGGATTTTTCTGTCCACATAAGACAAAACCATCTCAGGCAGTATGTATATCAGTTTAATATCTCATGAAAAGATGGTACTTCAGGAGTGCATCTATCCTCTTATGCTTACTGAGGGACAGTATTAGCATGCAAATATATTCACCCAGTGTGGGGACAGAACTCACAGCCTTCTGACATTCAAGGCCTCAATGGTGATTGATCCACATTCTGGTGCAATTTACAGCACTATGGTTACAGACAAGAATATAGATAGAGCAGCAATATGTATTCCATGTGAAAAGCTAATGGAGACTTTACAGCCCTGAGAATATTAAAAAGTATGTTTCTGCTAAGCAGCTATAAAAAAACATTTATAGCAATATGCTGAACACTTTAATGAGATCTCATTCTGACAAGTGGCTGCTTAGAACATTTTATGAAATAAATGAAAGACAAAATAATGCCAATCAGATGAGATAGGAAAGTTGTATACTATTTCTTTCATCCACTTGAAAGAAAATGACTGAATTTCTACCACTCAGATACTTGTTACTAAGATTTCATTTTAGACAACAGGATCAACTAGACAGTCTATGCCTAACAGGCCACTGGTTAAAAACAAACAATTTTGCCTATGCCAAGTACCTTTAGTCTGATATTAATAGAATGTTTCTTTAAATAAATGGGAAAGATGTTATACTGCAAATAATATGGTAGCGGAGAATGAAATAATACTCTTATAATACAGTGTTACTATGTTTAAGTCAACTTAAAAAATAAACTTTAATGTGTGCTTGTTGTGGGGAATGTATGCTCAAGGTAACATACCCTTGAGAGTTTTCAGTAGCACTTCCAGTGGGTTCATATTATAAGCTCAAAGGTCCTGTTCAGTGAATACAAAAAGAGCGACACATATTTACCAAACCGTGAATACACCAAACGCTGTAAACTGCGAAATTTAAAATTACGAATCATCATACTCGGCCGACCTCACTGTCCGCGACATACTACCTACCCAAACAAAATAAATAAACCACATACATACACTATATCTATGCACTTACCTTAACCCGCACCCCAACCCTAAGGTCCGTAACTATTGCACACTTACCCTACAGAGATATACCCAGACAAAATAAATAAGCCACACATATGTTGTTGTTTGTCTTTCGGCTTTTCCCGGTTTGGGGTCGCCATAGCTGAACTCCGGTCCGCTAATGATTGGCAGTAGACTTTCATGAACGCCGAGCTACCAGCTCGATGTTCAACCTTCAACAAAGGCACGCCCATTTATGAATGTCTTTCGAATGACCACCCAACCATGGGGAGGACATGCAGACTCCACACAGAAGGCACTCCCCACACTCCAGCTGAGAATCGAACGGGAGAACCTCTTGCTGTGACACATACACTTAACAAAACCTTACTTCTAACCCTACATTAAACCTTACATACATTACCTATCTATGCACTCACCTTAACCCGCACCCTAACCCTAAGGTCCGTAACTATCCCACACTTACCTTACAGAGCTATACCGCAGATGGGCCAACTATGACGAATCGACATTTCGAATTTCCCGGTTTTGAAAGTTCGCTGTTTTCGTGGTCCGCACAATACATATTGCTCTTTTCATATTCGCTAAACAGGACCTTTGAGATTCTAATATGAACACCTTCCAACTGCATAGTAATGGTAATAATAATAATAATAATAATAATAATAATAATGACAATAATAAAATAATAATAATAATGATGTTTATATGTTTGTGTGAGTGTGTACATGTGTTTATATGTGCATGGTCATGTGTGTGTGTGTGTGTGTGTGTGTGTGTGTGTGTGTGTGTGTGTGTGTGTGTGTGTGTGTATGTTTGGCTTTTCGCCCTGCAAGAGATAAATATGAGAAGATAACTTTTTGTGTGTTTGTGTGGGTGTGGGTGTGGTTGTGTATGTGTGTTTGTGGGTGTGGATGTTTGTGTTAATGTGTTTGTGTGCCCGAGCACAATGTGTATGCGAGAGTATTTCCACGAGTGTGTGTAAGTGTTCAGGGGCTGTGCATGTGTAAGTGTGTGTGTGTGTGTGTGTGTGTGTGTGTGTGTGTGTGTGTGTGTGTGTGTGTTTGCGTGTGTGTGTGTGTGTATGTGTGCACATGCGTGCGTGTGTGTGTGTGTGTGTGTGTGTGTGTGTGTGTGTGTGTGTGTGTGTGTGTGTGTGCGCACGTGTGTGTGTTGGGGTGCTGTCTATGCCACCATGATGCATAATACATAAACTACAATGGAGAACACTAGCACGGCCAGGTCAGGCAGAGCAGTGTTCAGTTCTGAGACTTGTTAATTAGCTGTTAATTAAACATTTCTCTCTGTGTTAGCCACTTAGCAGTAATGAAAATGTTTCTGAATCCTAGGAATACTAATAATATTAGTAGTAGGAATAATAATAATAATAATAATAATAATACCTCACAACTGTACAGATATTTGCCTCATATTTTTGTCTGTTCCTCATAAAATCTGTGATTTTCTGACAAATTGAAGTCACTAAATAATGTCTGAGTTTCAAACTTCATACCCTTCAGAACATGCATGCTAACGCAAAGGTTATTCTTCTTCTGCTATGTTTGTAAGAGCAAGATTTAAAATCTGCCACTGATTTGGACCTTTGCTCCCCATTATTTTGCTTTGTTTATAATTTTTGCGCTAAGAGGTTGACAGCTATAGCAAAAAGAATAGCTGCAATTTCTTCAGCTATGAACAAAATTCTCATTGGAGATTGTAAAGATCATTTGGTTATCATTTATGATCAAAGCATGAAATCAATGTTTGTTATGAACATTTCATCCACTGTTGGTAAAAATTTCCATTGGGCAAAATCAAAAATATTTAATATGTCCATTCAGAGAACAGTGCTTAAATCCTGGTCAGGCTTGGATGCTGAATGTCAGTGTAAGCTATCAGAATGCCTAATGCTTCAGCTTTTCACTAGAAACTACCTAAGTACTAAAAAAAGTTGTTCAAGCATTGCATCTGTATAAAGAGGTGGTATAATACATTGTCATTTTGAGATAAACCATTGCATAATTTAATGGAAACATTTGGTTGTCAAATGTGGGACAGGTCATCTCTAAAAAAAAGGAAAATGAGTTAAAGTTATTTGATTAAATTTGCTGATAGTAGGGTGGGAAGTTAGTTATTATAGGTAGTAAGTGGAAGAGAGTGACCCCTCACGTGAGGTTGGAGGTATTTAATTCTATAAAACTTGTTTGCGGACCTTGATCAGATTGTTCAAAATTCTTTGATCTACATTCAACAATTTCATACAGAACCTTAGGCATCATCTCTTTATAAAGTCCATAACTTAACCAATCCAATCCTGGTGCAGTCTCTTCACTTCCTTCCCTCATGGTCTCTTACAATTCTTCCATATTCATTTTTTTTTCTAAATCCTTCTTAATATTTTCAGATATTTTTTTACAACCGACCCCTCTTCTTCTACTGCTTCTTTTTTATACACCTTACATTCAAACTTCCTCAACTTTCAATATTTCTCTCATTTTGTATTTAATACCTCCCTATTCATCAAATATTGCTTCCATTCCTCATCTAGTTCAACTTCTTTCTATTAAAAATTTGAAACCTCTTTTTACTTTTAAAGAACCTTTGTCTGCATAACACTGCTTTTGCGTTCTCTTTTTTTTAAACAATAGTCTTTCTATTTATCTTATTCTGTTACTTACTCGATCCACCTCTTTTTTAAAATGTTTCACAGTGTCATCATATTCTTTTATTTCTATGTTGTATTCTTTTTTCTACCTCTAAACCACTTCTTACATTCATCTTTATGCACACCCTGCCAAAATGTAAAATTTTTATAACATATATTTTCAAATACCCCTCCCATAAATTTTTCATTCTTCCTTCATGTTTACTTGTTTGCTAACCTCATCGGTTAATATTTTATTATTTTACCTTCCTTTATTTTATCTTTTTCATCCCCTATTCTAGCTCATACATCTGTGTGATCTGAAAATTCAGCAATTTCCACTCCTCCTAAAATGTCTTTCTCATCTTTTGACTATATAGCATAAACTATTTCAATTTTAAATATCCCCTTTGATGCAGCCATTCCATCTTTTCTCATACTTTTGGTTGTCTATACCTAACAACTTCCTCAATCATCTTAAAACCCTGTGCCATGTTTCTTCTTTCCTTTCTTAAATTACGGTTAAAGTCTCCCACCATAATTATAGACATATTGTCCAAAGCAACCTTTTTTAATTCTGTAAACATGTTTTTTCTCTCTCTCTATGTCACATTAGTATGTGCATAAGTCACAGCTCTTATATACCTTTTCTTTTCCCTTATATTATGTATTACTAGTCTCCCTGGTATTACCATCGTAACATCCAATATGCTTATGTCTTCATTTCCTACCAAAATTCTTATTCATGAAGATGTTCTTCCCTACTGAATGTATTATATTCTTTCCCAATAATACCTTAATTATGTCCCTTCTTTCTTTTTTACAAACTTTGTATCCAACAAAAAATATAACTTCCATATTTACTTTTTTACACCATTCAATTACTACAAACCTAAGAAGGCAATCTAAATACTATGTAAATTTAATGCAAATTTAGCTATATCATCACTTTTTTATTTTTTGTTTCTGGTCTTTATTTTTATTTTCTTTTGCTTTACCTTTACACTAGTTGATGTTCCATCATTGTTCCTTGTTCCTTTCCTGCTTAAAAATGTTCACGCTCTCCTTGTTCACATCTGAATGCTGCATATCTATTGCATTCCTGCACTTGCACATATTCTTTCAAAAAGTCTCATCCTTATTTGTCTAACTCCCATCCATAGTAACAAATTTTCCTCTTCTTTTTCATCCCCTACCACCTTCCCTATTCATGTGTTTTATATGTGTATGCACATACTCTGGCTGTTCATTTTCTGAATAATTTTCTTCTTCATCTAACAGTTTTTTTTAATCAAACCGGAAGTGCCTAGTATCATTACATTTCCTAAATTCTGCCTTATAATTTCTAACAGTGCGAACTCTCTCCTATATTGATTGCATCTTTGTTCACATTCCTGCAATAACTGTGGTTCATTTTCACAAAAAAAGGCCTTAGGCTGTTCACAATAACTCACACTTCCCCCTAAATTCATATTAAATCCATTTTGGATGTTCTGTAATTTTCCATCATGTATATCATTTGTCAACCCAAACATCCTATCCTCCTGGCCAAATAATGATTTCTTCAAATATCCTCTTGACATCATGCACTTTACTACACATATATAGAAAAAAGACTTAACCTATATTGCATTAATATCAGATGTTCCAAACAGCATGTTTAATTTTTTAACTGCAGTCCCAAATTCAAAACAATATAGTCCTTCCAATGTTCAATCAATTCTTTTTTTTTTTCATTTTGTTCATAAATGTTCTCCCCTAAATGAAATGCTTCAATAGTCCCTTTATAAAAATCATTGCTCCTTAAATGTATTCATGTTCTAATTTCTTGTATTTTAAAATCTAAAGGCAAAATAATAATGCTAGTGACTTCATATCTATTAATATACTGTCATTTGTAATTCTTACTATCAACCATTTCTTCAAATTCAGTTGTACTTTGGGCTCTCCATGACCTTCTTCTGTTTGAAAATCTTTCTTCCTTTTTTACTATATCCATATATGGTAATCATTTTATGTCATAATCCTGCTGACACCGAATATCCTTAAAACTAGCTTTTTTCTTAAATTGGTATACAATTGAGCTCTTTCCTTCCCTCTGACTTGGAATTAGTTATTTCTCTATCTCTAACTGATTCTCTGATCACTTTCTTAACCATCTTACTCCTGCTTACTTCCACATCGTATTCTGAATCAACACAATTTTGCATTTCTGTCAGTGCAGATGTTTTGAAACATCCTTCAACAGAAGCCCTCAGGTTCACTTATTGGTCAAAAAGAGGAGTGCTTTAATAACATTTGCATTCATTTTGTGCCACATAAAAAAAATTTAAATCAACTATTTACTCTCTCATTTGTTTACATTCACACATGATATTTTAGAAGTGATCAATATAAAAGAAATTAACTAAATAACTCGTTATTGCATTCCTTTTTTTTTTTACATTTACCTTCTATAAGAGAGTGGCTTTGATGGTGCAGTAATTAGCATTGTCACCTCACAGCAAGAAGTTCTCCGGTTTGATTCTCAGCTGGGGTGCCTTCTGTGCAGAGTCTGTATGTCCTTCCTGCAGTCATGTGGGTTTCCTCCAGGTGATCCTGTTTCCTCCCACATTCCAAAGACATGCAGTAGGTTGATTGGATGCTCTAAACTGGTTATAGCTAAGAGTATGTGTGAGAGTGTGTGGTACAAATGAGCTACCATGGCAGGCTAGCTGCCTGGTGGTGTAAACATTGGCTCGAGATGATTGTCACTGCTGAAGAGACACCCCGACCCCATGTGCAAAATGGAAAAAGGGGTTGAGGATGGATGGATGGATTGACCTTCTATCCCCCACCATTTCTTCTACAACCATCTCCATATTTCAGCTAACACATCATCCACTTTCATTATCTTAATAAAAGTTCACACATTTTTCTACAGTACCCATATTGTCACAACCAGTACTTTATTCCATTTATCAATATCAAATTTCTTTACTTTATTATAATTCCAATATAATATATTCACATTTATACATTTAAATCCTTTCCATTTATATTCATTTTTAAATTTTCCCAAGAGACTTTATTCTTTTTGCAATAAAAACAATATTTTTGTTTCTTCCATACTACACTCAATACATTTTCTTTCACCATCAGCCTATATTTCACATTTCCTTCTGCTTCAAAAACAAGTAAATGTTTTTTTTTTTATTTCTCTTGTATTTTTTCATCTTCTTCTCATTTCTTCCATTATTATACAAAAAAATTAAAAATTAAAATTATAATCTACTAGTCTTTTGTTTTCCCACCAAGTTCACTTAATTTGAACTTCCATAATGTCATTTTATTCTCTATTCTTTTTCTTCCATCTAGTCCATTTTTTTTCATATTGCCCTTCTTTTTTCCACACTTTTTTACATTTTCCATATAGCATCTTATCTATAATTTATTTTTGTACTTATTTTATTTTTCACTTTACCCAAATTAAATGCATAGATGTCAAATGAATAAATGTATTTTTTAAATTCAAACCACTTTTACCTATTTTATTATAAAGTATCCCTCTTCTCACCAACTTCAGCAGTGACCCCCAAATTAAACTAAAAAAAACTCAAATAACCCTTTGTCCATTTGAGTGAGAAGTATATATTCCCCCTTAAGAATGCTATTTTTCCTAAAATCATATATATTCACAATACATGTTCATAGGTTCATAGGCAGGCACTAGGCTATTGGCCCCAGGGCCTATACTAGCCCAGCCAAAAATGTACCCTGGCTTTCGCCACCCAAGAAAATTATTTTCCTGTGCCCCTGTCAAGCAGAACCACAGAAGTGATCCCCGGGGTGAATTTCCTATTACCCATCTGATCATCAAGATTTTTCTTGAAGAGTGCTAATGAGGAGCTCTGTTTGACATAGATAGGTAGTCTGTTCCAGAGTATGGGAAGTCTCTGGGACAGGAATCTATCCCTACAGCATGTTCTGTTTATTGTGGTGACAAGGTTTAGGTCCCTAGAGCGTGTAGCTCGGAGGGATTGGGATTTCTTTAAGTGGAGCATGTCCAACAGCTCTGGGTTTGACATAGCTTTGTATGTTAGGCAGAGATCACCTCTGAGTAGGCGATATGCGACGGAGTAAAGCTGGAGTTTTTTGAGATGGTCTGCGTAAGGCATCTGTTTGAGGCCAGTAATTCTCTTTGTGAGGTATTTTTGCAGCCTTTCCAGTTGTTGTAGATGTCTTGTGAGGTACATACCAAAAGGGGTGTTGTACTCTATAATGGGTCTAATGAGTGATGAGTAGAGGGGAACAATGACCTCTTTTTCTGGATGAGAAACCTTTTGTGATGAGGTGTGCCACGTAGAAGGATTTCCTGACCACTTTGGCAATGTGATTATCAAAGGAGAGACTACTGTCCACCTGTGTCCCAAGGTCTCTTATCACACTTTCAGTGTTAAGTAGACTACCGCCTATGTGGTAGTTCATGGGTACAGAATTTTTACCAAAGGGGATGACAATGCACTTTTTGGCATTGAGCTTGAGACCATGTCTTTGACACCAGGCATCTGTCTCAGTGAGGCCCTTTTGTAGGATGCCCACATCGTTAGGAGTTTCAATTATGGCTCCTAGTTTGCAGTCATCTGTGAATTTAGTTAGCCAAAGACCTTCTGTGTTAGTCTGTACTTCAGAGAAGTAGATACCAAACAGGAGAGGACCCAGGACTGAACCCTGTGGTACTCCACTTGTCACTGGTCTGAAGTCTGATTTGGGGTCTGCTACTTTCACAGTGTGGGTTCTTTCAGTAAGCCAATTGGCAACCCATCTTGTGACATAGGGATTTATACCTAGTTTAGTGAGTTTATCTATAATTCCACAGTGGGGGATGGTGTCAAACGCCTTGGCGAGATCTAGATAGGCTGTGTGAACCACCTTACCCTCATCCATGGCCTTGGTGACTACTTCAAAGAAGTCTATCAGGTTTAGGAGACATGATCTGCCATTTACAAACCCAAACTGTGTGGGGTCCAGGGTTTGGAGATCTCCAATGTCTTTGTTTATGAGTTCCATGATGATACATTCCATGGCCTTGCAGATAAGGCTCATCATGCTAATGGGGCGGTAGTTCCTGGGGTCTGTTGTGGCCCCCCCCCCTTTGTGGAGTTGGATAACTGTCGCTGTGCGCCACTGAATGGGCACAAAGCCTGAGGTGAGGCTATGATTGAACATGGTACTTGGGTGGGGTGCCAGTACATTCTGTAGTTCATGTAGAATGCAGCCTGGGATGCTGTCAGGTCCCATGGATGCTGTGTTCTTGGCTTTGGAGAGTGAAGTTTTTACCTGTGCAGCCATGATTACAGGAACTTTGCATTCTTCCGGTATAAAGATGGGCCCTTTAGGGGGTGAGAGGGGTTAAAGTTAGCACTGAGCCTATCTGCCAGGATGTTGGCAATATCAGTTGGTTCTGTATATTTAGTGTCATTGTGCTGTAACTCAGAGCAGATCTGAGTGTTGCCATTGAGATTTTTAACATAGCTATAGAATACTTTGTGGTTGTCTTTAGAATCAGTGGCAATTTTGTTTTCATAACTAGCTTTGGAGGATTTTATGAGGGATCTCAGCTTCTTACTGAGGCTGACCAGGGAGTTCCTCCAATCGTGGGATTTTACTCTTTTTTGCAACAGTTTCTTTCTAATGTTGTAGAGTTTGTTTATGACAGAAGACCACCAGATTGGCTTCCTTTTTTTGGAGGATAGCATCTTGGTTCTGTTAGGGATAGCACGATCCATGCACTCGTGTAAGTGCTTATAAAGTGCATTTGCGTAGGATTCAGCAGTCGTACCTCTATTGTCCATCTGCATGGGTGTCATGAAGTTTGCCACTTCTGTCTTAAGAAGCATGAAGTTGGCTTTGGAGAAATGTTTTACGGTTGTTTTCCTAATGGGGGGTGGGAGCGGGATGTGGATGCCTGGGGTGATTAGCTTGTGGTCAGATCTGACCAATAAGGAGCTGACCTCTGGTGTGGAACACTGGTCACCCATGTTGGTGATGACCATGTCTAGGATATTGCTGCCTCTGGTGGGGGTGTGGATAAGTTGATCCAAAGCGTTGGAATTGATGATTTCCAGAAAACGTTTAGCAAAAGAGTTGGTACATGAGTAGTTTTCCCAGTTAATGGTAGGGTAGTTGAAATCACCCATTATTAGAGTGTTGGGTTGCACCTTAATATTTTCTAGTGTATCAAGAAAAGAGGAATGGGAATCCTGGGGCATGGTGGGGGTCTGTAGCAAGCTACAATCTAGATTTTTTTGACTTGATAAAAAACTTGTACCCATGCTGATCATGGAAACAAGGGTAACTTGGCTAGGTTTGTAAAGACCCTAGGGCCATTAGCTTGCTACAGTCTGTAGCAAGCTACAATCTGGATGTTTTTTGACTTGATAAAAAACTTGTACCCATGCTGATCATGGAAACAAGGGTAACTTGGCTAGGTTTGTAAAGGCCCTAGGGCCATTAGCCTAGTAACTTCTTATAATCCTATGGTCCTATGAATTTTCATAACATTTCTTTACACATTAACATTTTCTCCTACACCATATGCCTCTAAAATATGCCAAATTGTTTTATGACTTGTTTTATCAAAGGCTTTAGCTCCATCACATGCTGTCAAAATTACTTTATTTTCTTTCAGTATCATTTCTACTACTTTTTTTTCTATAGATAACATTTGTTACAACTCTCTTCCTGTTATACCATAGATCCCTTCCCCTACTACTTCATTCAATGCTTTCTCCATTTTTGTAGTATTTTCATAATATATTTTATAGTCAGTATTCCTTAGTGTTATGTGCCTCCATTTTTAAATTATTTTCTTTCATCCTTTTTCCATATGAAATTTATCACCGTACTACATATTTTTACATTCATTATATTTTCCATCATCAAATTATTTTTTAAAAACAACTTCTCTTCCTTCTTTATTTATTTCATATAGTACTCATAACTTATACCATCATATTCTGGCACTGATTCGTTCTTACCATTTTTCTGAAAATTTTTTTCAGGTTTTTTTCTTTCCATTTTTCTTGTATATCAATTTCCTCTTTTTCATGCATTTTCCCTACAAAATTCTGTACCACCTCCATAATATCTTCTTGTTTGTATTTTATGTTTCCATTTCCATCTAATGTAGCAACTGTCTTTCCTTCTCTTGGTTTACTTATTTTACTAAATAATGAGAAATCTCCTCTTTCTTTCCTTTCATTAAAAAATGTTTTGAATATGCTACATCATATTTTACTTTCTCTCCTTTATTATTTTGCTATCTTCCCCTATTCTAACCCATACAGCTCTATTGTCTGAAAACTCTGTCATCTGTACTCCCCTGGTTATTTCTTTCATGTCTTCATAGTAAACTACATAATCAATTTCAGTCTTATCTACATCCATTCTCAATTCTTTCCTAATTTTTAAATCTTCAAATATTATTAATTCTCTTTATATTTTAGTATCCTGTGTTAGTTTTCCCTTTTATTTCCTCTGGTTACAGCTAAAATCTTATACCATCACTTTTGACACATTTACTAATGGTATTTTTTTTTATTTTTTTTAAACAACTATTTTCTATCTGCCAAAATAGTATACACATGAATCATTCATTCTTATTCTCATGTCACATATCACTACCCTTCCTGGTACTGATATTTTACATCTAAAATTTGTATGCTATTGTTATAAGAATTCCTCTCCCAGATAATATCTCACTTTCTACTAACAAAACAATCCCCCACCATACTGTCTGTATTCTTTTCCCTTTTGCTTCTTTATTATACCTGGTATCTAGCAAGCAAAAAACATCCATTTTTATGTTTTTACACCATTCATCTACAACTAAACTTCTTATATCAGCTCTAATGCTATTAACATTTAATGCTAAAACTCCTATGACACTTATCATTTTTAGTAAGTGTTTTTTTCTGGATCTTATTTTTCTTTTCCTTCTACTAAGGTCTACTAATTAATTTTTCACTGTCTTGTTCTTGGCCTTCCCCATTACCATTCTCCTTCTTCCTCCTCTTCACTGTCTAAAACTGCAACTTTGGTCTCTTCCTGTACATGAATTACCTCACTTGAAACTGTTATTTCCTCTCTATCTTTTCATTGTTTAACCTTTCTACAACAAATCTTTCCCCATGCCTTTTCTTTCAACATCTTCTGTAGTAATATTTCTATTATTTGTCTTTCTTCTGAGCTTTCCTTTTCATCAACTAATTATCTTTTCTAATACTGGACAGTCAAACCATAAAGGTCAGATTCCAAAAGAGCTGCTCTCAGTTTAAGTCTGTCCTGATTCCAAAAAATGTACTCTCAGTGTAAGTGACTTACTGCAGTCTAGGGCCTATTTACAATCAGGCTTACTATGGGAACCAGATTCAAAAAAGCTGATTTCAGACTGTTCTTAGTGTAAATGGTTAGTTGCACTGAGAGAAAGTCTTTTGGAATGGGGGCCATAAGTGTCCAAATTCTTTACATATTCTACAAAAAGGCTTGCAGTTTTTTGATTTATGACCCCTCTCCTCATATTGGTCTTATTTTAATTTGTCACAGTCTTGTAATAAATTATTTTAATCATCACAGAAATAACATGTTTTGTGGTGGCCCCAGTACCTAACAAATCCTATATTACCATTCGCAATTTGAAATATGTTGAATTTTTCCATCCTTAATGTTCATTCTTACCCACACTTCCCAACCTCAATCTATGCATTTCTTTCACCGTATATTTTTTTAACTTCATGTGCTTTACTATATAGTGAATAAAAAAAATTTCTAACTCATGCTGTTCCACTAAAGTCCTAAAATGCACATTTGTTTCTTTTTTAGTTGTACTCCCAAGCTCTGAAATAAATCTTTTCATGATACAACTGCATTTATTTTATCAATCTGAGTCATATTTTTCCAGAATGGTAAAACTTTCAAATGTCACTTCACAAAAATTGTCTTGAATATAAAATCCTAGTGGCAAAATAATACTATCCATAATGTCAGATATGTTCAAACTGCTATCTCTTTTACTTTTTATTCTTACCACAGTTCATCTTTTCTGTGGCTATTGAGAAACGGCAATGGTTTGCCATTTCTCAGTTCCTTCTTCCATTCTTCTTTGCCTTGTAACAAAAAATCCTCTGCAGATGTAAACCCTGAAAACTTGCTACTTCACCAGCGGAGTACCTATACTGTTTTCTATTCACCAGCTGTTGTTTGTGTTTCAAATCTCTCAGCTTTTTCCTCTATGCTATCTCTATCATTTCACTCTGTCTCACTTCTTCTCTTTCCTTTGACTCTACCTGGTTCAACAAATTTATCAGCACTTATGTTTGCGGTATTTTTATTTCATCTCTGTAATGGTTATTTCATCTCCTTCTTATCCATTCATTTCATTTTCTGCTGTTTCTCATTCCAACTCTTGGGCACTTTGCTCTATCATGATATTGCAGGAATTACATTAGCAGTGCTCCAGCACCACCTAGCTGCTCCAGACAGCATTTCACTTCTTTTCTAAAGACTAGGGGATCTTTATTCAGTTATACCTTACTTACATGACACATTATTTATCAGTTTACATTTTTACATATTTATAAATGTATATATTTACAAAATTATACAGTTGCTTGCATAATTACATCCTTATGCATTGAATATTAAAAAGCTACCAGTCGTTTTACCATCCTTATACATTTATCTTCATACTAGACCCCCCACTCTTTTTTCCATAGACGTCATCTGATTTTTCTTAATATTAAATACAATATCACTTAATTTCATTTAATCTCTCATTCCAAATCATCCATACTACATAAGCAACTTTTATCCATTCTTATTTTATAGTTTCTTTTTTTATATTCTTACAATATTTATGTTCAATCATATCCATATTTATTTTGCTAATCTCTTTTTAAACTCCAAAAACATTCTCTTTACATAATTTGCCCCATAATTTCTTCAACCACTTACATTTCAGGAAAAAAAACATGTTCTGTCTTTTTTTCTTCTTCTTCACCATAATATAAACGCATCCTCAATTTTCTTTTTATACTGCATGTTTTCTTTTACTGGTAATTTATTTACTCCCAGTCTCCATAAAAAATGTTGACATATTTTATTCCTACACTATTTATCTCTTTCTTTTGTAGTGTTAATAATTTTGTCTGGTAAATTTGCTCATGGATTAACCAAGTGATATTGAACTATTATATTTTATGCAAGTTTTTTGATCTTGTCTCATCAGTCCTTATCTACCACATTTTTATTTTTTCTGAATAATTTTCTTTTTTTTTCATTAAAGCATTCTTTTTCTCTTTTATTTCCCAAAATATTCATGCTTATATTTAAACAACTTTACTACTAGTTTCCCATTTTTCTCATTCATCCATTTCAATACTTTGTAAAAATTTAAAGAAGCTGCAAATGTCACTGGATTTAACAATCCTTGTCTTCCTTCCTCTTTATTCATATCTAATACTCCTCTATTTGCTTGATTTAATTTAGAACCACGTGCAAATGTAAAAATCACTTCTAATAACTGTTTCTCATATATTCTCAGAATAATAAACTTAGTTGATAGATTCACTACTTTTCCCATTAGTACTGAATTTATCAAACTAACTTTTTGTATAAATAACATCTATGGTTTCCATAAAAAACAAATTCCCTTTTGTTCCTTTAACAATTTTCCTCTTTGTGTTCTACTTGCTTCTTTATAACCACAATTTATCCACAGCACTAAAATTTCTTTCTTGTAAATTGTATTCCCCATCTTTACCATATTTACAAGACCTTTGCTTTTACCTTTATTCACTGACATGTCTATTTTTTTTAAACATTCAGTCGTGCAAAATCTATAAACTGTTTTAGTTAGTATAATAATATTGATTGAAAATGTCATTACAACTGGAATCTCTCCACCTGTTTGCATTACATATTTTGCATTCTTAACTTAAAAATTCACCCCACTTACTCCAGTATTCATATCTAAAGCAAATAAAATACAACTCATAGAACATCCTAGTCTTATAACATTACCCATCTCTGTTTCTTTACTTAACCAGCTATTTACCAGAATTCTTATTTTATTATTACTATACATTGCTATACAAACTTTCTTAATTTTATTACTGAAGTTACATTGTCATTAATTCCTATAACATCTCATGCTCTGTTGTTTCCAAAGGTTTATTAATCTCACCTCCATAATTTTGACATCCTCTTTTCTATTTAAATATCACCTACAATTTCTCTTACAATTAACAATTCTCTGCATCCCTTCCCCTTTATACAATATAAACTTTTCCCATTATATTTTCCAACTTATTTTCTAATCTTTTTAATTGTTTTCATAAATATCATATAATCTGTATTATTCAATACTATTGGTTTCCAATGTTTTATATCTTCATTTTCTCCATTTTTTCAAAATAAATGTTAATATTCCACTTCACACTTCTTAATAACCAAAACCTTCATTTAATCATTCATTCTAAACATGTAATAAATATTTTTTGTCATTCCAACTGTTAAACATATCATATCCTATTTCTTTGTGACCTGCTGCCAAATCTGTATTTACCTGTATAAGCACTGTATCCAACTCATACAAAGTAAACTAATCTCTTTTTAAACGTCCTTATTTGCCTGATCTGAGAATTTTTTTTTACTTTCCGTATTCTATTGCATTCTTTTTTTCCTTAAACATTTCTTTCACATAATGAGCTACAATTTTCATAATCTGTGAGTTTTCCTTCTAGATCTCCTTTTTATTTTTCATTTTTTTCATTACACTACTATTCTCTTTCAGTAGTTTGCTTACATATATTGATCATTCTTCCTTTTTCCTTGTAGTAAATGCCTTTGCTTATATAATTTCTTACTTTTTTCATAATTTCATTTATATAATTCTTTTTCTTTATCATAATATACATTTTCATTCTTTTCCAAATTTACAAATTTTCACATATCCCTATATATCTTTCTTTTTCCACTTTTTTGTCTTACTCTGCCATTGTAAAAAAAAAATGTTTAAAAATAATCCTTCATTCCAACCAAATAACATAAAATGTGTTATAGTAACATGATCTCTCCATAACTGTATACATATTTTTTCATTCCATTCTTTTTCATCTATTATTTTATTCCATTCCCTATGTTGATGTGTTCTTTACTTTCTTTTTCATTTACCTCCATCCATTTTCCCAGATAATTTGTAAATCTTCTTACATAAAAATCTCCTTCTGCTATACTTATTCCTTCAGGTATTATAAAGTAAACAAACAATCACAGATTTAAGAATACCTCTTCTATATGTCCTGAAATTTCTGTTCCATTTGTCAGTTTACCACATTTCTTTACTTATGTTATTTATCTTATATTGTTTCCTTTCTTTTTGTTTTACCCATTAAATCACAGTTAAACTCTCCTGTTATAATACTCATCTTCATTACTACGTAATATATCATCTATTGAAATAAATTCGCCATTTCTTTACAAATAACATAGGCACACATCTATATATACATATATATATATATATATATATATATATATATATATATATATGCATATATTTATATATATATATATATATATATATATATATATATATATATATATATATATTTATATATGGGTTCACTTTATAACATCGAAATACTGAAATGTCGAATTTCAGTATCTCAAAGCTATAAAGTCGAATGTTAAAAATAGCGAACGTTCACAATCGCGAATTTGATGTATGTCGAAAATATGTCGAATTTGCGGTTATGAAGTTGCGCTACGTAATGTCTGGGTTTGTGTTTTGTTGGTGCGCGGTGCCATATTTGGATGTAGGTGTTATGTCAGATAAGTGAGTGTTTTGTAAGGGTTTTGAGTGGGAGTTAGAGTGTGTGTGAGGGATTGGAGAATGTGCGTGTGTGAGTGAGCTTTTGTGTTGTGTTTGTGCGATCTCGGAGTTAGTATATATAAGTAGGGGGTGTGGGGTGCAGCCCCTATAGGGGTGCAGGGGCTTGCCCTCTATGTGTGTGTGAGTTGTGTATGTGTGTTGTTTTTGTTTATGTTGTGATGTGGGTGTTGTGCTGTATGTTTAGTGTAGTGTGTGTGGTGTTTTCGGTTATGTGGTTTCAGGTTTTGTTTGTCGGTGTTTTGTGGATTCGGTTTTATAGTCTCGAGATACTGAAATTGATATTTCAGCATTTGAGGTTATAAAGTGAATCCATATATATATATATATATATATATATATATTTTATATATATATATATATATATATATATATATATATATATATATATATATATATATATATATATATATATATATATATATGTTTTATATATATATATATATATATATATATATATATATATATATATATACACACGCCCAAGAGTTTTTCTTACAATCTTAAATCTACAGTAGTTAATCTTCCCATTCTTATTAATGTTACATATAATATCTTCACTACTGTCCTACAAAATACTGTTATTCATGAGCAATGCTCATTTCCAAAATGCCATGTTATATTTCCACCACACATTTTTTTCCTGTTTGTAATCTTTCTTCATTTGTTAAATATCATATGTCTTCCAAAACAATCATATCTATAGCATGTTTATCGCACAATTCTAAATTCTCTTTCCTTCTTACCATATTTTTAATACTGTTTACATTTACCAAAAGGATTCTTAAATTATTACTTTCTCTTTTCCTTAATTTAAAGGAATTTTTTTTCCTTATACTATTTTTTTCATTCTCTCCTTCACTTTTTATTACCTATCACACATTTTCTTTATTCTTCTTTTCTTTTAGGTTTATACCCTTAAACTTCCTTTTCCTGTTTGTTAATCTTCTCAAAATAGATTTTTTTCCTTTTTACCACTTTCCAGCTAATAGATCCTTCATCCCTAATTTCTGAATCTTTTCTCAATCTCCTCATCTTTTCCATTAATATTATTATGTTTTTCCTTTTTTAAGTTATCATATATTTCTATTTCTAGTTATTTTCGATTTTATTTATCCTCACTCTTTCACTATTTTTTCAGTACAGTCTTCTTTACAATCCATCCATAAATGCCCAGTTTTACATTGATAACATCCAAGTTCACATCTTTCTATATTATTGTCTATTTTCCTACATGTATAACATTTCTTTTTTATCATAATTATTTGCAAAATGTCCTTTCCCACAAAAATAACATATTCTTAGTTGCCTTCAATATTTTATTCCACTCTTATTTCCCTCAAAATTTATAATAATTGGAATATGCACAGTTTGTTTTTCCATTTCCATTTTCAGGACAACATTGCAGTCCTATCTACGAGTTCATATGCCTTTGTTATCATAAGCTTTTGAAATGTCTATTACTTCTTTACATATGTTATTTATAAGTCCTTTCAAAGTCTCTGTTTCCACTTCTATCTGAAACTGTATATGTATTTTCTTTTTTGTCTCTCAAAAAAAAGAAAGTGTTTGCTGTATACTTGTTCCATGGATTGCTATTCTGTCTTTTTTTCATACTCACATAGCAAATTTTCCATACCATGAGCAGTCTCAAAAATATTGTCACAAAATGTCTCTTTTTTTATTAAAACAAAATTTCTTCCCTCTTGTATTTTCCTGCCTAATGGAAGTATCACAGTGTCCCGTACCTCATATCTATTCAGTCCCTTACTTTCTTTGCTCTGTGTTCTCACCATGAATTTTCTTTTCATGCTGTCATCTTGTTTTATTTTATTTTCTTTCACTCTCCATAACTGCTTCCAACTCTCTCTGCATACGTTTTACTTTTTAGAACATTGTCTCCTTTTAAGATCACCTCCAAATCTTCCTCCTGAATTTTTCCATTATTTCACCACAGGAAGCATCTCCTCCATCTTCAGGTTCATTCTGGTTAATCATTTCATGCAGCACATAATAATGACTGTAGGGTTGTAAGAATATATTCTTCATTTTCCAGATCCTCCAACTCAATGAACACATTTTTGGAAAACAGCTTTTGAATTATCCATATCTCAGCACACATCACCCTGCAAGCTGGTGTTCACCTCTGTTCTTTCTTTTATTATCCCTTCATGCTGCACACTGTCCTCCCAACTACCACTGCACTAGGAATGGGATGTGTGCACAGAGTCATTCACAGTATGAGCCACAAATAGAGGAAGTTCCATGGTACCCTGGTCAAATTCCATATAGTCAGTGTGAGTATTACATGTCTCAAAACAAAACAGGACAGTGGGTGTAGTGGGACTAACCTAGCCAACAAAAAGTAAATAAATATATATGTTCACATGAGACACATTACTCCAAATTTAGTAATGTTTACATCTGTCACAAGTACATTCAGTGTCTTATAGGAATAATAGGTTATCAGTAAGCATGAGACAGTTAATGCATTGCCTCAGGATGCCTAGAGTTAACAAGATGACAACAGAGGTTGTCAGGATTTCCAGAATCTTGCATGCAATGTTTAGCAGATCACTGTAGTAATAAAGTATGAATGCATGATTTTACCCAGCACCTAACTCAAGCTGCATTCAATTACCCCAAGTTCAGAAAGTAGCGTTAGTAATAGTAATAGCAGTAGTAATAGTAGTGGTAGTAGTAGTACTGGTAATAGTATCAGAAGTAGAAGCAGTAGTGTTAGTAGTGATAGTAGTAGTAGCAGTATTAGTACTAGTAGAAGTAATGTAGCTAAAGTGGCAGTAATAATGGTAGAAGTAGTAGCAGCAGTAGTAATAGTAACAGTAGCAGTAATAGTAGTATTAGTAGTAATAGTAGTAGTAGCAGCTGTAGCAGTAGTAGTTGTGGCAGTAATAGAAGTAGTAGCATTAGTATCGGTAGTAGTAGTAGCAGTAGTAGTAGTAGCAGTAATAGTAGTAGCAGTGGTAGTAACAGAAGTAGCAGTAGTAATAGTAGAAGTAATAGTGGTAGTAGTGGCAGGGAGGCCATGGTGGTGCAGCGGTTAGCATTGCCGCCTTACAGCAACAAGTTCTCTGGTTCGATCCTTGGCTGAAGTGCCTTCTGTGTGGAGTCTGCGTGTCCTCCCTGTGGTCACATGGGTTTCCTCTGGGTGCTCCGGTTACCTCCCACATCCCAAAGACATGCTGTAGGTGGATTGGACACTCTAAATTGGCCCTAGGTGTGTGTGTGCATGTGTGTGCCTTCTGTGGAAGGTTGGGCGCTGGGCTGGCAACTCGACACTGTAAAACTCCACTGCCAATCATGAGCAGACAGGTGATCCACTGTGGTGACCCCTAACCAGGAAAAGCTGAAAGAAGAAAAAGTAGTGGTAGTAGTGGCAGCAGCAGTAGTAGTAGCAATCATAATAATACTACTAGTAGTACTAGTAGCAGTAGTAGTAGTAGCAGTAGCAGCACTGGTAGTAGTAGTAGTAGTAGCAATAGTAGTGGTAGCAGTAGTATTAGTAGTAGTAGTAGAGCCATATCAGATGTGATGAGATGCAGTGAAGAGTGAGATAAAACTACCTCAGGTGACACAACAGAAGGGTATATAAGTGCAGCGAGCATTAGTTTGTGACACTTTTACATATAATGATTCCATGTGTCATCAAAGTTTCATTTAAATTCATTTAAGTGAGGAAATACCTAATGTATTCCTTTCTATAAAACTCTACCCAACAGAAAAAAATAATCACAAATTATAAAGAAGGCTCTGACTTTCATTTCTGGGGCAAAAAAAATCACAATGATACCTGAGAAGCCAGAGTTTTAAGATGAATATAAGCCATAATCCAATGTTTATATTATTGAGTAGCATCAATATCTTGTCAGACTATGAATACCTGCATGAACACTGACTGTTAAAAGTACACAACAATGCAGATGGTTTCTTAATTATTCTACTGACTTAAACTACTGAAAAAATAAGTGAGGTATGCCAAAAAACATATATGAATTTCTCCACCATTTTTAAGAAGTTCAGTTAAAAGATGAATAGATAGCTGGAATGACAAGGAATGACAATGAACTCTCAGGAATACTAAACACTTTGATGGTCAGCTGGACTGAAAGAGTAGATAAAAGTTTAAAGCAATATTATACTAATAGTGTTTATGAACTTCAGCAGACAAAAGACGGTGCCCTTGAGAAACAAGAATTGCTGTAGTTGTTCCACAGAAATTGAGAAAAGTAATACTGGAAGATTACATGTTGGAAATTTTGGTGTTGTAAAATAAAAACCCTAAGATGAAACATGATGTGGAGGACTACATGTCTTAACAAATGTGTACCGTGTCATATGGAAGAAATGATGCTTAGATGATCATCATTGCTTCTACAAAACTTTGTAGGATGATGTTTGAAAATACTGAATATTAATTTAGGAGGACCATTCATGAAAGTCTGCTAATAATTAGGGTGGGGATGTTGTCAAAATGAAACTCTACATTTACCCACACTAGCGTACTGCAGCTCCTGCAAAACGGTGTCCACAGGATTGCAATTGGCCACCACAGTCTCTAACAAAAACTTTTTCTCTCCAAACAATTAAACAGTGTAGGTTACAAACATAAAAAAAACATTTGTTAAGCTATCTTTTACTGTGCTGTGTAACAAAGCAAGTCACCATTTTGGTCAGTCGTAGGGCTCTTTCTACTCTATTTTTTGCCTCTGTTCCCCTGTAACTAAAGTAAACTGATTCATACATTTCTCTCTATGACCCTAATTTTTACAGCTATACCTTGTACCTTTATGGCTTTCTAACTTTCAAGCATATATTAAGTTTTACTTATTTGTTCGACATTTGAACAAGTAACCCTGATAAAACCTAAAAATTGTATACTGTTGGTCTGTGTTTCCTGCTAAAATTAAGTAGAATTAAAGTGCTGAGTGCAGGTTTTAGGCCCTTACATTTAACTTACATGTGGTATGGTGTTAACTTACTTGTGGTGTGGTTTTGCCCACTCCGCTCCCCTCACTTTGCCCTCTCTTGACTCGTGCTTGCTACACTCTCTTCCCACCCCAATTCCCACCCACCCCAAGTATCCTAAACTGTATGCTTTCAACTTGTTGAATGGTCACTCCCACAGCCCCCTCTCACCACCATAAATTGTGCTCTCACCCTTTCAATCCTCCCATCTTGTCTCCAATCTTCCTCTTTTCCCTGCCCACCTTGGGCTGCCTGCTCTGTGGCTTACCTCTCTCACACTTAACTCTATCACTCCCTAGCACACCTACTATCTCCTAACATACTCAATATTTCCACCCCTCAGTACTGTTCCTTCCCTCACACTGCTCATTTCTAGCTACCACCCTTCCCTAATATATTTCTTTATATTTTCCCTATAACTCTTCCCCTACTTTTTCCATCACACAATGCTATCCTTACTGCTATTTCTCCCACTTCTAATCTCACGAGACCTAAGCACTTCCTACCACACTGAGCTTCATATCTTTCCCTTCTTCCCTCACCTTTCCCTTTCCAAGACCTATTCCAACATATAACCAAGCTCCACTGACTATTTCCCCCTCTATTTTATGTCTCCCCCCCTTTCAATGTCTTAAATTTAAACTCACGGCTTACCTCGCTCTTACTCCTAAGCCCAAACTCAAGTACCCCATTCCCCTTACTGACCACCCTCACCTTTTCTATCTTGTCTTTGCTCTTCTGGTTTCTGGTGACATCCATCCTTATCCTGGTCCCTACCCTCTCTCTCCACTACCCTTCCACCTTCATCTGCTGTTCCCCCAAAAACATCCTCAAATATCTCCAGACTCAAACATCTCTCTATCTCTGCAATGAACATTCAAAGCCTAAACAACAAAACATCAGAACTTCACACATGGTTGATCCAACACAAACCTCACATCTTGGTCTTATTGGAAACCTGGCTAAAACCACATATCAATTCCTCTGAATTTCTGCAACCTCAATACAATATCTATAGGTCTGATAGGACACCCATAAATGTGGTGGAGTGGCTATCTCGTTCTCTGTCTCACTGATGCTAACTCCTATAGACATTACCCTGCCTAGTTTCTCCCCTGCTGAACTACTGCTCCTAGACTGCCACATGAATAACTATAGGAAGTCTGTTATTGCCTCTATCTATATTCCTCCCAGGTAAAACCATACCTATCCTTAAACATATACTCTCCTGGATAAACACCTCCATCCCCTATTAAACCATCATTATTGGAGATGTTAATATAGATTGGAACTCCCTTATTGGTCACTCGCCCCAACAGTTCATAAACCTGTATGAATTCTCACAACTGATCACTACCCCTACCCACTAAATTAAAAATGCTACTGGTTCCACAATTGACTGGATCTTGACCAACTCTCCTAACTATTGTAACCCTTCTACCTTCCCTGATTCTATTAGTGACCATTCTCCCTTCTCTATCTTAAGGCACTCGCTTCATCTCTCTAAGCCCCATCTCTACAGAGATTGTAGGAAACAGACTAACTTTTCCCCTGAAACCTTTAACTATAGACTCTCTCAACTGGTCTTTCCTAAAAACTCTCCCGCTCTATGATGCTATTACTAAATTCAACCACATTTTCCCTGATGTCCTAAAATTTCTTGCACCAACTCACAAAATCAGAAACAAATCTAATTTTGCACCCTGGCTCTCCAAAGCTACTCATGCTTTAATGCATGAAAGAGATGCTCTATGGAAAAAATGGCAAACCTCTAAAACTCCCACGTTTCTCCAAGGTTATAAGCAACTCAGAAATCATGTAACAGATTTATTATTTTGGATAAATGCCAATATTTCACTAAATTTCAAAGCTGTCACCCAAATGACCCCAAAAAAGTTTGGATTACTATCAACTCCCTGCTCCGCACTGGTTCGCCTACCATCCCCAACCCTCTCCCCTATCACTCTCCCTCTGAAACTGCAGACTTACTCAATAAACACTTTATTGACAGCATCTCTAAACCCCTACCCTCTGGTAACTCTGCTCATCCCAACTCTTCTGTGTCACCCTCACCTCCCCCTAAGCCTCTATGTTCCTCTGCTTCTCAGCCTTTTACCTTGCAACCTGTTTCTACTAAATACATCAAATCCCTGCTTCTTAAACTAAAACTATGCTCTCCCTCCACTGTAAAACTCCCCCCTCAATTTCTGAAAATTGCTGCTGACTCTATTGCGTATGCTGTATCTTGATCAACCACTCCATTCAGGAATCTACTGTACCAGAAATATGGAAATCCTTCTATACCACTTCTCTGCACAAAGGTGGCAACTATATTGAACCCTGTAACTATAGACCAATCGCTATTCTCTTACCGCTCTCTAGGATCCTTGAAAAATATATACATACTCAACGACTGCCCTATCTCATTCATGAAACTCTCCTCACCCCTTCACAACATGGTTTCCACCCAAAACACAGCACCTCGACTGCCATACTATCCTTTACTCAAAGGGTTGCAGAAGCTAGGGACAACAACCTCCTTGTCTCCTGTCTATTCCTTGATCTCTCTAAACCCTTCGGCACTGTGTCTCATCCCATCCTTCTTAAACTCTCAGACCTAAGCCTCTCTCCTTCTACTCTTGACTGGTTCCAATCCTACCCTACTGGCAGAAAACAAGCTGTTAGATGGCAGCAGGCTTTCTCACACTTCCTTGCTGTTCAAACAGGAGTACCCCAAGGCTCCATACTTGGACCGCTCCTTTATAAACATTTTTACCAACAACCTACATTCATCCTGCAGTCTCTCATCTGTAATTCAATACATAGATGACTCTACTCTCTTATCTATCTCCAATCTATCTCTGAACTACACTGACTAACACAGACTTCCTTTATCTCTGTTGAAAAATGGCTCAGAAACAATCAACTAATCCTTAACCCTAAAAAAACTAAACTCCTTCTCTTCCAACCTCAGACACTCTCTCACCTTAAATCCAATTTGTCTTTTTCCTCCCTAGATGGCACCACTATCTCCGATGCCTCACACACCAAACTCCTTTAGGTAATAATTGATGACCAACTAAAATTTGACTTGCACATACAACAGGCCATCAAAAAAAACATCAAAAACTTGGACTACTTTATAGGAACAAAAAATTCTTCACTACTGCCATTAAACGCACTCTTGCACAGGCATTTCTCTTACCCAGTCTTCTATATGCTTCCCCCATCCTTACCAATACTCAAACTACCTCAGTGCAGAAACTGGAACAAACGTACAACAAAATTGCCAGATTTATTCTAAATCAACCACTCTTTTCACATCACTGCCTCTCACTAAACAAACTTCAGTGGCTGGAATTTCCACACCTTCTCCTACAATCCCAACTCCACACTACCTTTCCCATACTCAACAACCCCTCTTCCAGCCCTGCTCTTGCCTCCCATGCTACTCCCTACTCTCCCACCCCAGCCTCTCTGCAGTGCTGAACAGCATCTTCTCTCAGTTTATAAACACAAAAATAATATTGGCAAACTACTTTACAAACACTCTCTCTCACTAAATTGGAACAAACTCCCTCTCCATATTAGATCCAACCTTTCCTTTCCCTGTTTTAAAAAGGAGTTAAATCCCACCTACTAAACTTGAAATTATACCATTGCCTTGACCACACGTAGTCTTAGTCTCTCCCACTGTATAACCTGTTGCATCTCTTAACTTTCTTTCTCTGTTAGTAACTTCTACATAAACTAACCTGCTAAACCCTCATCTCTACTACTATAGCCCCTGCCTATTCTCCACACTATCTCTCCCCCACTTTCTATCAATGTCTATACATTACCCTTCTTTGGAACAATGATTCTTTTTGTTTTTACTCTTATATATAGACAATTTTAGTCCACTACTATCAGTGCAACCCTTAATGTTCATAATTTTTTCTTTTGTTTTTCTCTTTATAATTAATTTTGTATTTGCAGTGTTTTTAATAGTTTTTGTCCTGTAAGTTTATCTTTGCTTATGTTTGCTGGGGCTCTTTCCCCTTTAGTTTCCACTGAAAATGGGTTGCTTACTATCAATGCCATGCAAATAGTTAATAACTTGTTCTTTTTTACAATTATTTTGTATTGTCACTTTATTTTTATTTATGTTTGCTGGAGCTTTTCCCCTCGAGTCTCCACTGAAAATGGTTTGTTGGCAAACTCAGTTGGACTAACCAGTTAACAAATGTGAAATAAATAAATAAATAATATTGCAAGATTGACAAGTACAGTGAGATTATTTTGCAATTTACATTTTCCATCTATAAGTAGTTACAAATAATAACACTAAGCTTGCTTCAGAAAAAATAAATAGTTATGGAGAATAACACTAATTTATTAAAAAATATTTTTATTACATGAAAAGGAATAATCCATTCCAGTACTGCAGCAGTACAACCTTCATCTACAAGTATTATCAGTAAAGTGTATTCAGGCATTCAAATATGGCAGAAATAAATTGTCAAGTACAGAGCTGGATGCTGAAGAGAAGGTTTTGTTATTTTTTTCACAGCGCACAACCATATCAAACTGCACAACTCAATATTCACTAGCAAAGTTATTCCTGAATAGGGATAGCAAGATAAGGCTTGACCAACTCAAACTAAATCTAAATGTCTTCAGTTATATCCACTCCCCACAGGAATTTTAGCATAAGCACGCACAGGCAATGTAATTCCATGTGCTGCATTCAGCATTCCTTCAGGAGACAGCCTTAGGGAAACCCAACTGGAATTTTTTGTGATTGCAGAAGAGACAGGTGAAATCTTTGTTTCCTGCTGAAGAAACAGTGTCTGGAAGCAAATCTGTTTGACAAAAATTGAATGCACTGTAGCATTCACCATCCTGAAGAAGTAAATCTGAATAAAAAGTGAATGGATCAAACTGATGAATGTTGACAGAGTAACATAAATGAGCTTGATATTTCACTGAACTCCATGATTCAAAGCAGTGAGTCTGAAGTTTCTGAGACACTTTAGTCAAGGTCAGATTTCAGGTACTTTCTGAGGGTTACAAGCCATCTTAGTGCCTAACCTTTTGATGTGAAGTCCTTAAAGGAGGGATTCATTTTAGGGAGAGCACATTTACCTACCTCAAATCAACAAACAAGAATGCCATTTTACATTAATAAAGCAGAATCACATCTTATAAAAGTACATGGGATACTGTGGTAAACTAAGGATGCTATTCAGTATGTCATCAGCACTGAATTGCCATATAAGTAGTGAGATCCAGGCTGCAATATAAATTTGAGCTGCACATATGTCACCTCATGTGTTTTTTGCCACACATTGCGTGTGTTTCTTATTTTCTTAGACAATGTACTCTACGTTTTCTGTTTGAACGTAAGCTTACTGCCCATGATTCAATAGAGGAAACTCCCTTCTCACTAAAACATCATATATCCCTTCCCACTATGTTTGCCCGTGAAGACAGATTTTTTTGTTAGAATATTTTGTTTCTTAAAATTGTATATATTGTAAACACTCCCTTACCCTCTATACTTGAAATACATTTATAATTCCCTGATTTTATACTCTGTATTTCATCAAATCTGCTAGGTGGATGCAATGACCATCATACCTCTCAACTGTCCCTGATTTTTACCCCAATTTTAGCTCTGTCCCTCTTAATCCCTCCTTAAACTAGCAACTTTTGGAGGAAAGGTGGTGAATTACACTTAATGAATAATGACAATGATTAAGAGTTATAGACTTCTTTTACTTCAGAAAATGTATATTAATTCATATGCTCTGATTCTGTCAATGTCTCAAGTTAATAGCACTAATATTTTAAAAGTGTCCCTGATTTTTTTTTTTCTGGATTTGTCCCTGATTCTTTTGAAATTTGTCCTTGGTTGGTTGAGAGCTATGATGACAATGTAATAAATATTAGATGTTAGCAATCTATCCTTTAAGTAAAATATTTCTAGCAAATCACAACATTTTGAATAATAACCCCATGTCACAAGGAAGTATCTTTTTACCATCAGTAACTGTTTAGTTTAGTTTTCCTAGTGTTAAACCAGGTACAGCTACATTTTGTTGTAAAATTTCCTATGTGAGGTATGCTAAGTGAAAAACCACCAAGGCTCCTATTTTTTTTTTTTTCTTATATCTCCTCCTTTCATCCCTTCTTGTTAGGGTTTACCAAAAAATGGCATCTGTGCCTTACATTAAATGCGTTTCATGTTTTAAAAGTAATTAAAACTATTTACACCTAATAGTTTGAAAAACAGCTTATTTGGTCAATGCAATGCATTTACACATGATTTGCATAAACTTTTCACTGTTCATCCTCCTGCTCCAAAATCAATTGAAAAATTAGAAAAAGCCTGCCAGAAATGACTGACAATTGAATCCCTACAAGTCATAGAAGCCAGAGGTAATTATTAGAAATAGTGCAAAAGAAATAGGCTCAGCTGACATGACTTCACACTAATGGTTTCTGTTATGGTATGGAAAGCAGAATAAAATAACATTTTATATGATTCTGGTTAACTCACAAATGCTAAGGAAATGCCTAAATGAATGTGACGCTTTATGACATATATGGAGTCTAATAAATGGAGTTCTGACATTTTAGAAGGCAAGAATGATTTTGACAGGTGTCACCTAGTTACTGTTGAGACACAGTTTGAAATTCCTGAATACCTGTGGTGCATGGGGAGACCTGAGATAATGGAGCAATATTTTGCTAAAAAGATTAAATTTCAGAAAAAAATTAAATAGAATCCATTACAAAAAAGAGCTACTGGTTAATTATCAGGTATCACATCAGTAGCTTAACTCCACGCTTTCCTTTTTTGAAGTTGAACATGGTTTTGCTGTTAAAGGGTTATCTGCCCTTTATGATACACATTTTCTGTTACAACAATCTAGAAAATCGGCACACCTGTTTGTCATAAATACATTTTAGCACAAATGCCATTATTATGGCATATTAAAGGTAGACATTGTGTGTATTTTTGAGCATTATCTCTGGTTCCCAAAGAAACACTGAGAATCACATGGACAAACAAATAGTTGAATGAAAGTCATTCAGACAAGGGTCACCCATAAATGAAAGAAGCAATTGGTCTGTCTACCTTGAGTACATATAAATGGTCACTTACAAAAATGGTTAATGTTTCAGAGGTATTCCGTGGATCTATGCTAAATCATATGATTTAATTTGTACTTGCAGATAACTTACAGTGCAAGGGGTGACGTTATACAAATGCTACGTGTGTAATGTTTAGGGCTTTTGAGTATATAATTACTGTTTATTAAATCTGAAAATTTCTGCAAAAACTATGTCCTTAAAGAAACATACTCCCTACATCCATTTACGAAGTACTTGTTCCCCTTTTTCTTTAAGGTGTCATCGTGGACATACCTAAAATAAACACAGTCGCGGTAAATAAAGGTAGTCAGGTAACACGACAGTGTCTGGATATTTTAGCATTTTGTGAATCGACGTTTTCTTCGACTATATGTGTCTGGTATGAATTAGTTGTGCAAACAGCCCCCACCGTTTGGAAGTATTGAGAAATCGGAAGGGCTCGTCGCGTCGGTGTACATATTAATGAGGCTTTGCTGGAGAGCCTGAGCTTTAAGAGGACGCAGACGGAGGCTCCGCAGGCAGACTACAACACAAAGTGACAGCAGCTGACCAGAAACTCCTCCAGCCACAACTCCTCTGAGCGAATCGATAACTTTGGATCTCCCACTTAACTGACCCGACGTGGTGGGACCTGATATTAGAATTACAGCCTCTGCTAAGTGACAGTTAAGGCGACTGCCATGAAAGCCGTGACTGCAGCCGTGTTGTTTGTTGTCATTGCCATCTACTCAATGAACATAGAAGGTAGGCTTCCCCGTACACAGGGTATACTGCTTTTTTCTCTGTTTTAGTTCTATAACATTTGTCACATTGGGTATTAGCCACTGACGGCAAGAGCCCTCTCTGTGCCAAGAAACAACTTTAGGTTGTGTAAGGTGTGTTAGCGTCCTTCAGCGTGAAGCTTACCTTGTGATAGGTACAGCAGAGGTACTATGAGCTTTTTTATCTTTAGGCAGTTGGAAGGGAAATGTACTTTATGATGAACCGCATAAAAGGCAAGCCTGCATAAGTGGGAGAAGTACGTATTGTGCTGTAGTCTAAATTAACGTTGTTTTCCAAAGCAAATTTGTTCATTAGGTAATGCAAATATATTCATTCTTGTAGGGTCTAAATGCCTTTGCCCCAGAAAAGGAATGAAGATACGATACAAAGATGTCCAGAAACTGGAAATCAAAGCGAGACATCCTTACTGCAAAGAGAAAATGGTATTGTAAGTACCTCTAGACTCATTAAGTTTATGATATGGGTAAAATAATTGGTGAAGTGCGTGGCATTTGCCTTCCTGTTTGATATCTCCCCACTAAACTAGCGCCACAAGAAAGAAAAAAAAGTGCAAAGCATTGGGTTGTTTCTGGACTTGTATTGCAAAACCTTTTTTTTATTTGGGAAATGGCTGCATGAGATATTGTCCACGATTTAAATTTAAATTGGCATCCATTTACTGGTGCCGTTGCTGACTGAAGTCAAGTTTCTCAAGCACAAATTTAAGAAAACCTCATTCCTTTCTAAATGCTGTCTGCCGAACCTAGTTCAATACAACCCTGAGAGAATGTGGAATGTCCCCCTTTACCGAAATATGCTATCATGCCCACGTTTTGTCTGGAAATGGAGAAAATATCTGATCTTTAATTATGGTGGCATACAACCCTGAGAGAATGTGCAACGTCCCCCTTTACCGAAATATGCTGCCAAGCCCACGCTTTGTCTGGAAATGGAGAAAACATCTGATCTTTAATTATGGTGGTGGGGGGGCTGTATATTGTGATAATTAAAATAAGTCTTCTCGTGTGCAATAACTGGATACCTATCTTATTTCTGATAGCCGTTCAGTGGTCTGGCAAACGAGTTCATTCCTCGATGTGCTTTAGAATTGAAACGGGGGTGGGGGAGCGCAGAGTGACTGTACAGTGCCAAGTAGTTTACCAACGAGTACAAATATAACACGCCTTGTTGTATGTAGCTCATAATTTGCGTATTATAACTTTTCATATTATTTTGTGGGCACAAGCATACATACGTGCTGCAGGTTACTTCCACTTGGATTCTGCATCACGTTTTGCTGAGTCGCTCATGTAACCTGCCTGAAAACTTCTCTGGGCTTATGCAACTAAATTAACCGACTCAGGGAAGGAGTATTTAGCATGTGCAATGTTTTACATTTCATTCTGTGCTATGGCAAGAGGTATTATAAACATTAGCTTAAGCTATTATGAATTATGAGCGGTATGCCAGCTGTCTTGTACTTGAGCATCCTCTGCTGGCAATTCTGCTAAAGGCATAAAAGGAATTTCTGCTAACACAAGGCTAAAAAGTGTTCTGAAGTCTCCGCAATGGTGGGACACGATGTATGTTAGACCGCATACATTTATTATGAAAGTATATTACTTTAAAATTATATAAGTACCTTCTGCCAATACGCATAAAATATAGTTTTCGTGATTACAGTTGCTGTAAAAATAATTGAGATTCAGGAGATAAAAATCCATTACAGTCTTTTTATAAAGTGGAAATAACGCTTCATTCAGCACGGTAATGCTATCGGTGTCTTAGCATTTTAGGAACCCCAAAGAGGGACTTTGCATGTTAAAAATTTCCTTCCATCTATAGGATGTAGAACAGGTAGACTAGATACTAATTTTAACCATGTTTCTCAGTGGTAAACGCTGATGTGTACACACACACACACACACACACAGACTCGCACAATATTTTCATTAAGACTTTCTGTTGCCTTCATGGGGCAGATACATAGAAATGTACCTAAGGAAAAATATAATACCAACTGTATGTATTTTGAGAGCCTTAATATTTAGATATAAAGTCATTCATGCGCAGGCCAGCAATGATCTCTTAGTGTGCTTTAGCATGTAACTCTGTCTCTTTTGGCTTCATTAATCGTTTTTATGTCAACTTTGCTTTATTCATGCTGCTGAAAGCCATAACTCGTGTAATATTAACCTTGACAAATATTCCCGTGCAATGATTTATTTGCATATCTAAGTGTTATGCTCAGCTTCTTGTATAGCAATACTTTCAAATGTTAAAAATAAAATGCCTCTGTATGTACTGCTGTGTTCTGTTTTAGACCTGTCTGGACTTAGCTGTGTGAGCTGTAACACATGGTAGGCAGAGATAGTATAATCATATATAAATAGACTAGTGCATGGAATTCTGTGACACAAGTTATGCTTTATCCACATCACTTTGGTGTTATACTCACACAGTTCAGCACTTTTTAATATAATACATCAAGTTTATCACAGCCTCCATTTATTTCTGACATTGTGCTGCTTGGAGAAGAGTAATGTGCACAAACATCGGAGCATACTGCTACTATTTAGGTCAAAGGAACAGTTATAGTCACGCATGTGTAGTCACAGCATCGAGTACAATCTGTCTCCTTCTTATATAGGTATACGAACGACTGCTAACAGAGGGAGAAAGAAAGGGAGAGAAACCACTGAATTCCACAGAGTAATAATGCATTTATTTAAAAAAATAGGGCAAGCTGTTAGCATACAGAGATTAAGACCATTCTTTCTTATCGCAAATGAGAAAGTCACTGCATCTCGTTGTATGTGTCTTGACGTGTAGCCACCCTTGGTATACCGATAGGCCTATGAACTTGAAAATTAATCAAAATCATTCATGTTTTGATTGTATTGCATAAAAGTATTTATTATTGAACTATTATTATGTCAATTATTTGACTAGGGATTAAAGTGTTAATGGTGCAAAGAGCTTTGACAACTGAGAAAGACCTAGTATGAATTTTTTTGCTGAAGTTTACAAATGAAATTTTGGACCTGACCTATGTTTAGATCGTTGTCCCAGGGCTAATAAAACTCTTTCTGAAGGCTGATTGACGTACATTGGTATTTTTCAACATCAAATTTCAAATCCATAGCAGCCAGCTTTAGAACGAATGGGATTGTTATGTCTTCCTGCTAAACTAAGCTTGTTATAGTATGATCCATACATTGCATTTATATTCTAGTGTAAACCCTAGTCAAAAAAAGGATTTATATTCTCGTGTTCTTCTTTAATATTACTAGGCTGTAATGAATTAATTTATTTTAAAACCAATAAGCCGAAAACAAACAAACAAAAAAAAAATAATATTGTTATTGGAAATTCAAAGTTTTGAAAGGTGCAGGGTTTTCTGAACATACTGGTGAAGTAAACCATCTCTCTTAGAATGATACATATCTACAATACAGGGTTTATGTCTGATCTGAATTTATAGTTTCAACAGAAAACATTGCTGAATAATGAAAAACATAGCAAACTAAGGCTTTTTAGAAAACATCTGATGCAGGCAGCTATAGTAATAAGGATGAATATGGTATTATTATGTGAGTGAATACAACTTTGAAAAAATATAGCTATATATAGATAGATATAGGTATTTCATCCACCCAGAAGGAAAGAAAGCAACGTTGTATTCAATTCTTTATCTATGAAAATGTGTAAAGAAAATATTTAGTTGCAGAAAAAACAATTGCCTCCTACTGTTCAGCTGAACTGAAGGAATAGCTCTTACATGGCGTTGAAATCATGTTAGTATTTTTTTCTATCTCTCACATTTTCTTATGGCAGAATGTATTTTGTAATTGTAAAGAAAATTAAACTGTATTAGTACTACAGGCCTGCTAATTTACTGAGAAGAGAAAAGTAGTTTAGTAGAGATGGTTGCATACTTCTGACACAAAACTTTTTTTTTTCGGTATTTTGTATTTTGTCTTTTTATTTTCTTGAGACTGAATGCATTTTATGATTAAAATAAAATCAAACTGTGATGCTACTGATCTACTAATCTACATTGAAAATCAAGCTACATTAAGCAGTTTCATTTATCAGCTTACAGCATACAGCCTACATAAGTGTTTTAAAATGTGTCTAATTTAAATCCATAACCCTTAAATTACACAAGAATTGGAAATCTGTGGTTTCATCTACATATGCTATATCATAAGAACAGCATTACAAGATTTTAATAATCATCGATGTTTAGTAATTGTCAATGCAAAGTAACGGTGGCTATATGTTTTTCACTTCATAACTGGTTACAAGAACAATATTTTGTTTTCAGGAAGCATTTCTGTTGTGCATTATTAACTAGATAGCATGGTTTGCTCAGTTCTGCTTTATCATTATCATTACGCTTAATATTATTGTCTGCAGTAGAGTTATGCAGTGATTTCCTCATCCTTCAAAGCATTAATTAGATCTCACAAAGCTTTATTTTACTGAGAGTGAAAACAACTGAAAAGGGAATGAAAGTGATCATCTGTAGTGCATATGTAATGTTAAAAGCAGAAAGGTAATTTATTATAGAGATGCTAAATATGTTATTGAAATGCAAGTCAATGTCCTGGTATATGTTAAGTTTATTTGTATATATGACATTTTTATTGTTTTTTTAAACATAATTATTTTTTTTAACAGATAATAAATAACACATAAAAACAAGATTGCCCATATCATGCAACTTAAATAGACTTTTCATGGTACAACATGTACTAGATATAATATTCACAAATGCCAATGGTAACAGTCCCTGAAATTAACATTTTGTCACACCCTATCCCAATACTCCTATGGTCCCTTTTACCCTTTTACCCGTATTTAAATGATTTTAACTGCCATATGTTCCATATCATAATATAACATTGTATATAAATGAACAACCCCCCCATAACCATTTTTATATTATCATACTGTACTACTTAAACTTAGCTCTATAAATTACCTATTACTGCAGTATGAATGACATACAAGTTTTTTTTTTATTTCTCTTACTTAAGAAACTTAGATCTGACTTAAGGAGTGACCTTTTTTCTATTATATGTACAGTTGTCCAGTGACATGCATAATTTCACGCTATCATCACCCAGTTTTCAGTGTACAGATAGATGTTATTAAAGCTCATTTGGGAGAACTGTTATTCCATTAACCATATTACCACTTCCATAACACCTCCCCATTCTCTCATAGTATATCACATTTCCATGAACTTCTTCATTACAGAGCAGGCAATGACAACTCTATACAGTTTTCTTTTTACTCAAGTGTATGTAACAGTACCTTATCTGTTCTGAGTACTTGAGTATTCCAACATATACTGTTTGCTTGCTCTGCATTGCCATTTTCCATCCTTATCAAAGTCCAATTGTGACATGCACCTTTCAGCATTTTTAATGCCCATATTATGATGATTCTTCTCCTGCTATACTTCAGGGCATATATGGCTTCATATTTATAGCCTTCTAAGACATGCAGTCTCATCAGCACTCTCACCTACAACTTATTCTGGTGCTAATACAGGTGTTCCAGATTGCTTCTGAGTTGTGATATTCAAAAGGAGATACAGTACTTACTGGAGATGTCTTGAAAGAAACCAGGCCGGGTTTGTAATTGTAGGCTACTGTTTATCTGATGGCTTCTTTCCCCTTGGCCATGCATCATAGTATATTGTTGATTCTTTCCACTGTCCGGACAAATTGTGTGAAGCTGCTCATATTCCTTTTAGTGACTGCTGTAATATTCCTTTTAATGATTGTTCTTCTCCTATACATCTCTGAGCAAAGTTTATTCAAGCAATGATATCTTCTGAGGATCAGAGGCATACATCTCAAATGTCCAGATTTTGAAGGGGTATTCAAAATTTGTTTTCAAAAGTTTGCTACAGCCCTCCAAGAACTGGAAATAATTTTGAGAAGTCACAGTTGATACTACCAGCATTTAAAAAAGTAATTCTAATGTGAATCCTTTTCCTCAATTATTTTCATCATCATTATTATATTATTATTATTATTTGATTTGTTCATGAGTTTGGAGGCAAAAGCCGATAGGTATGGTGATAAGTTACACCTGTTGGGTAAGTTCCTTGCTGATAAAATTTGGATTACTAATCCCAATTTAAAATGACATGTATGGGGATTAAACTTTCAGAAACTGATAATTTTTCTCATTTGTCTTACCTCAAGACATCTTAAACCCCTAATATAATCAGTATACAAGCAGTTCAGTGCTGTTTTGACGTTACTCTTCCAATTGTGTCCTGTCCATCTAGACTTATGAATAGATGTGCCTGAATTGCTGATTTGTACTTTGAGCAATTCTTAAAACAGGTCTGTTGGGGCTTTTCTTACATGACATCTTTAATTTATTTTAGATGCAAGATTCTAGACATTTATGTTAGTTTATGGTAATTCTGCTAACTTGCAAAACATGCATGCAGGATGCATCTTGTCTGCAATTAAAAATATTTAATTTTATTAGCTTCTAAGGCAAGAAGCTTAATGTTATAATACAATGTGGTGTTAAACTTCACCTTCTAAAATATTCCAAATTACATTTAGGAAGAAAGACAGATTATAGTTATGGCTGTATATGTTTGATATTAAAACCCTGTTTGATGCAATGGTTATCACTGTTACTTCACAGCGCTTAGATCTTTGATTAATTTCAACATGAAGCATCTCCTGTATAGAATCAGCATCTCACCCCTGTGTGACTTATATGATTTGGAATGTACTTAGTTTCCTCCTTCATCCCCAAAATATCGCCCAAAGCTGAATTTCCAGTTCAGTATATTGCCCATAAGTGGGCATTCAATATGTGAGCAAATACACGTGGAACCAGTGATAAAATGGCATCGGTTCATGATTATTTCTCTGATTTGTGCCCAATGAATGCTGGGATATTCTTTTGCTGCCTTGAGAGCCAGAAATGGATAAAGTGTCTTTCAGACAATAACTGAATTAATATATTAATTAATACATGGTTTATTTTAAACAAGCACACAGTTATAATTAAACAGGCAGATAATACTGTAATTACTTTAAATGCATATTTCTAAACTCTTCCGGTAACACAGTAACAAAACTATCAAGTGACATTACATTTCGATAATAACATAACATGACCTATACAACATATCTGTACACAAAATAGTTCTGCATATCATCAAATACAGTACAGAATAAAACAGATAAGCTGTAAAACCACACCCCTTTGATACTTTTTGCAAATAATACAGTGACATTCAAGGTGTTAGTACTTTGCTAAATCCACCATTCAACTTTGGGGAATAATGAACAACATATTTAAGGTGTTACAGCCATAAATAATTTTTTTGTCTCTTTTATTTTACAGGATTGGGGAAATATACTTGGTAGTCACTTAGCTAGACAGATAGGGAGAGACAACTTGCAAACATATACATATGTGGAACATTTTTAATAAAACCTCCGGCAGACTACAGATATAAAATATATGTGATGAAAGGATAAAATAGAACAGCTTCCACTTTTCATAGCTTAACTGACAGGTATAATGTTCGTTAACCAAAATCTGTATATAAAGTATGAGGCAGGATACTTCTAAATAATCAGACCTATTATAATGGCATTGTATAAGAACTGAAAAGTGAAGACAATAAATGCAGTTATAAGACAATTTGGGTGGAATGATGATTATTAGACCAACCAAAAATAAACATTTAGACTCGGAGAAGCTAAATGTGTATTTTAGCATTGCATTCTACAATAAGACAAACCCTTCTGCAGATGTCATTTGTATACAGGAAAAGCTCATGGATGTAGATATTAGCTATGATCACCAACAAACTCAGCTGAGTTATTGATTTTAGGGGATTTGTGACAGAAATACAAATGTATGAAGAGCAGATAAAGTGGAAGAAAAACGAGAAAATGCAGTCTCTGCATTTTTACATGCCAGAGTAAAATCGATTTCTATGGCAGTATAGAGATTTCTAGAGTTAGAGAAAAGTAATATTTGTAGTTGTTTGTATGACAGTAAATATGTTATAGATTTCTGAATTCAAGAAGTCAATACAAATTGATACTAAAATGCATACTGCAACACTGTGTAATATATGCACTTCAGGGATATTTTTAAACATATACAAGTAAAGAAAATGTATGATGGAAAGTAAAACAGCCATCAGTTAACTGAAATATTTCTAAAAAAGGTCAATGTCAGAAGGTGAAAAAGATCATCAGTTGACTGACATCCTTGTTTGTAAACCAATGGTGAAGTATTTCATTCACTATGCAAACTTCTAAAGTAAACCGCATCTCATCAGTAATGGTATGCATATATTATATAAGGGAATTAACTATTCTGGAGAAAGAATAAATTATCATGTGGCAAAAACTGTAAATGGAGCTGAAGAAAGTAACAGAGAAATTGAATAATAAATTACATTACGGAAAAAAAGGTGCAGAAGACACACTGCTTATACTCTGCAAAAAGCTAAATGTACTAAGAAAACGCAATCAACATACAGAATAATACAATAGCTGTATTTTTTATGAATGTGAAGAAAGTTGATTAAAGCTGTGACATGAAATGGAAATAATACCTTTTCTGTAGTTACAGGAAGATCTAACAGTGAAGTTGTACAGCTATAATACCACAGAAATGTTATAGATGATTCATCCAAGCTTTGTAATACTTTAGTAAATAAGTACAGATAATCGGAATTTAAGCTGTATGCCAAAGAAAATAAGTCTGTTGCAGTCATGGATTTAAATACCATTATTTAGACATACACATAATTCTCTAGAGAAGTCGTGTAATGCCAGCTGTTAGGTGATGGACTGTGAATCAGTAATTGCAGGGTTTGAATCAAAAGAAAGCATTTTTGCTGTATCAGTGGCACCTGAATATGGTTTATTGGATCCCTTCATTTTTTGATTGTTGTTTTTATTCTGTTTGTTTTATTTTAAAATTGTGTTTTACCCTAAAGTTTTTTTTCTTCAAGTTTTAAAAGTTATTGGCTAGGGTCAATTGCTTTTTTATTCACTGACTGTAATGGAATTAAAGCTAGCTAAATTGTAGGAGCAGCAGAGAAATAGCCTTTCTTATTTATGGTAAGCATTAAAGGAAGGGGGTTCACCACTGGAAACTACAAGTGATATGAGGCTGCTGCTGGTGTGTGATTGTACTGGATTTTTCCCATTAACCTGTCAAGTCCCTAATGTGCTTTTAAACTTTGTAGTTTTTGAGTAGACCTCCCAGTGTCATCTGCTCATTCCACTGGACACTAAATGATCAAACTGGGATTGGGAAAGCCATCCCCTTAGAGTGTTTAAGTTTGGCTTACACTCTGTTTCATATCATGCAACTCACGTAATGCACACTGCAATACTCAAATTATTATTTTTTTTTCTAATTCACTTTTAAAATCTATAATAATATCTTTCAAGTGTACTTCATTATGAGGAACACTCCTCATTTTGAGACTTAAACAATTCATGTTCCTCACAGTTTCACTTTTAAATAGTCTGTCATACTTTCAATGTTAAGAATTTTTTCAACTGACATTCACAGTAAAACTACTGAAGCATAGAAATTCATTAAAAATGCTTTCTATTAAGTGTAAAGTAACATGTTTTAACACATTCTTGATCTTTCTAGCTGAAGTTCTTAGTAAACTGTTAACAAGTGTACTGCCTTTTGGCAATTTGTTCCACATTTTGAGACAGTGTTCCACACTTTGGAGATGGAAGGCTGAGAATTATATCTGTAACATCTGGGAAAAGCCAATAAATCACATGACCCTAGAACTGCTTCTCAGGAATGAAGTTGAGATTAGTGTTTGTCCTGGTGAGAGAAGGAGACAAGAGATGTTATTTTCTAGTCTTTCTAGAGATACCATTCACTGAGAAATCTGAGAATTGTGTCTTTGGATCTGGTTTGGGATTATTGCTACTACTTTGCTGTTGTTTTGAGAAGGAACATAGATTCATTTATTCCTGATGGCCTCTAATCAAGCAGTGTGTATGGGGCTTCCCTGACCAGCCTGCTGTGCTTCTGGTGAAAAGCTCTTCAGGCCTTTGTGCAGCTGGACTTTCTATAGTGTTAAGCTGTTGTATGTGCTGTCCAAGATATCTACCAAGAGAAGGCTATGGCAAATGGACTGATGTCAGCAACATCTTGGGTGCTATTATTTCTTATAAAGCAACTTAGAGTTAGTGCAACTGTTTTGTTTCTGGTGAGGAAAGAGCAAATGATCACTGATTCCTAGCCATGTTCAGCTGCAGTGAGAGCAGCAATAGCTCCAAGGTAGTATAAATAGGCAAATCCTCATTGCTCATCATTCCTGGCACACCTAATTCTTTCCATTCAGTATATACAGCTAGATTTGCTGTCATCTAACCTAAATTCACATTATCACCCAAAATACGTCATCTGAAAATCTTCAGGGTCTATTATAATAGTCTCTCATTATCCCTCGAGTAATGTGACAAGCTCTAGTTCTACATTTCTCCACCCTCTGGCAACATGGCTGCCTTATGCTACCAGTTGTTCACTGCTTCAACCATTTGACAGTACAGCCTGCAAAACTTGTAAATATTTAAGAAACAATGAGGCTTTTGACAACTAAATATCAAGTACAAAACATGCACATAAATATGCTGTTTACCCACACCTTATCTATCGATCTATCTTTCTGTCTAGAAAAAAACAAGGAGCAAATGTCTTGCATCAACCTCCTGTCAGGAAGCATCATACCTCCACAGCACCACATCTGTCACAGGGCACCTCAAAGCTCATAACTTATGCTTAGTCTGTAAAGAAAAATTTGTCAAAGCTTCCTAGAAAACACTTTAAATCACACAACACAATAGCTACTCCTTCTCCATGCACACATACTATAAATCCATGTAGATCACCCAAAAGTCACCAAAAAAGGAGATCTAAGCCCATAAGGTCCATCAATTATGTTTGTGCACAAGGAAATCGTTTAGTCATGGGTGACTCTATATTTAGGCATACAGTCTCTACACTCACCAGAATGGACAAGAACAGGGGGACTGTAAGCTGTCTGGTGCCAGGAGTTGTGATGTCATAAGGACTCTTAAACCTGCCAAATATGAGTATTGCCTAGTGGTTCCCTATATGGGACTAAATGATTTGAGGTAATGTACCCAGAGAGACATGCACAGAAATATGATGAAACCTACAATACATGTTTTTCAGAAAGAAAAGACATTAGTCATGAGTAGTGTCTTGTCTTCACCTAGAATGATGTCAAGATACCAAGACAAATAAATTAGCTTTAGCAATTGTTTAAATAGCTGGTGTCATACAAATGAAATCCAGTTTGTGTCAGCCTGGGATGAAAGTTAAAAATGTCTGCATTAACATAGGCATTGGCAGACATTGGTGACTGTTAGTAGTATACAAATATACAAGTACAGTGAATGCTGTAATGCATTAACACTTCCATTGGACATTACATGTTATCAGACTCAGCAATATGTGTTTATTAACATCAGTCTTTACTGCCTCCCCTTATGAATGCCTTTAGCAAATTTTCTTTTCTTTTTCTTTCTTATTTCTTTTTTTTCTGGATATCTATGCTACATTACCATCAAACTTCCCTCTCAGCTGCCCTTTTGACTCATGTGTCCCTCCTCTGGGTGACAGATCACTGTCCCATTTATTCTTCTTAGTGTTTAATGCCATGCACTGAAAAACAGTGCTTGTTCACTATGGGAGATAGAGCTTTTTTAATGTAGAAAAATAATAAAAGGCACTTAGCAGAGCTGGGAACACAATAAACTGCTGTAATCACTGAAAGGCAGCAACATTGTTTTATTTAACACCACAAATTAAAAATAAGAAAGTACATTATGTGCTATTGTCTCTGTTTATTCAGAGACTTCATCAGAATACTTGCAGTTCTATTTATTTTATAACAATAATAATTATAATTAATTAATTGCATCACTCAAAACACGCCCCCTAATTACCACAGCAAAGCAACACACCCAAACCCTTATGAATATGTATATATGTATTAGTTATACTCATTGAAATGCTCTATTTCATAGGCTTCCTTTATAAAAAGGATGTGCATTAAAACTACTATTACAGATTAATTTACATTCCTATTTTATCAAATGATGACATAAATATTTGAACTATAGCATACAAGAAAATCAAATAAATAAATGCATAGATACATAATGTACACAATATAAAATCTAATATAATGTAGAAAATGACATAGAAAATAGCATGAAAAATCTGTTCAATGGTTAAAATGAATTAATTCATGAAACAGGTACATATTAATATGAATTATATAAATAAATGTATGCACCCTACACCTATATTGTGCACATACACCAATCTCATCTATCTAGGGCTTTCAATTTAAAAAAAAACATGCTTAAGAAAGTGAATCATTTAATCCTGGCCACTGTCTGGCCACTGTGTAGGGCATTTCAATCAGTATAACTAATACATGTATACATATTCATAAGGGTTTGGGTGTGTTAGTTGTTTTGCTGTGGTTATTATGGGGTGTGCTTTGAGTGATGCAATTAATTAATTATAATTATTATTGTTATAAAAGAAGTAGAACTGCTTGGTAAGGTATTCTGATGAAGTCTCCAAATAATCAGAGACGAAAGTGCTTAATGTACTTTCTTATTTTTAATTTGTGGTGTTAAATAAAACAATTTTACTGCCTTTCGGTGATTCGGTGATAACAGTAGTTTATTGTGTTCCACAGCTCTGCTAAGTGCCTTTTACTATTTTTCTTAGTCTGACTGTTCGTATTTTACTACTTTTTCTTAATGTGTCTATGTCTCCATGTCATGGTTGCCACATTGGCATATGCATGCTAGCATCAGGTATGTGCACAATACATGCCACAAAATCAGCCACAGAACTTTCTTTCCTACATTTGTTTTAACTGTGATGCTCTCAAGGTGGGAAAGCCAACAGTTGCTCAATTGCTCAATTGCCAACTCTCCTTTGTCAGCTCTTTTAAAACGTGAGCGTCTATTTAAACTTGGGAAATCTGGAGCATAATTTGGGCTTCTACCTCTTTGTCAGCAGAGCTGCCTCTATATAAAACACTTTTGTCATCGTTATCTGATGACTTGTTAGGATTTTCTTGAAATCATACCATCAAGTATGTTTCCCTGCCTATTCACAGTAACTTAAAACCCCATCATAACTTTATCAGTAAATAAAGAACAACATGGCAGTGATTAAAATAAACCAGCTTCAGTATTATTCCTTTTATATTGCATTCACATGTAGATTCACATGTATCCTAGAATTCATAAATGCAGTGCACAGATGCATATTAGTAGCATCCAACAGCCTTTTAGCTTTTCTGAATGCCAAGTACCAGCACACCAGTATATACTAGGCACACCTGTTGTTGAGCTGGCAGCCAATGCTATGTAAAGTGAGAGCACTACCTACAGCAATGATAACATCTGCCATGCCAAGTATCTCTGAGTAGCTCCTTGGTAAGGCATGCTGCAACACAAGTAACTGGATTATAAGGTCAAACTGTGGACTGGTATCATGCTTGACTGTTGTTGATAAATAAATAGCGATCATTAGGCATGAGGACAAATAGGGGTCATTATCATGGTATAGTAATGAGAGAATCTGACACAATGTGATTTCCCAATGGCAGCTGCTCACCAGCATCTCTGGGGGAGAGATAAGGTAGTATGTAGTAGCAGGTTTTCTTCTACAGTACTTCATTACAAGTATTTATTTTCCTGACATGCAACATAGTTGTCAGTTTATTCTTATTACTTTTTTTAATATGCTAAAGGAATCTGTTCTATAAAGTAACTGTTTGGATCCTATATAGGAAACAATGCATGCATATGAGATTGGTGCAGAGTATGAATGTGCTTATGAGGCTTAAGGACATTAGAGGTTAGTTTCTTGTGTATGAGTGTTTGGTACATGACTGAATTATTACTGTACATTTGTGTTCAGAGTATGTGTGGGTAGCTGAAAGCTGTGGGATTGAATAGCATCTACAGTGTTTGCAAGTGAGTGTGTGAGTGATCAAGTCTGCACTTATGATCTACAGTGCTAGGTATTGTGATGCTTCCAGCCCAGCTAGCTGGAATTTTGTAAATGATTCTATAATTTGTGAATATTGCTATGATTTATACAGAACTGTATGTTATGTACTGAGCTTCAGGAATGTAACCACAGTGTACCCTACTGGAAGAGGACAGAAATGTATATAAACTATATACCCGTGCAAATGTATGTTTTAATAGTAGAAGCTGGAACACACAGAGTTAACTTACAAAACTTCAAGATAATAAGTTGAGATTGTTTTACAAGTGTGTTATCTGTCAGTTTCAGTGAAACAGACACAATGTCTAGAGCTAGAGGTTTTTTTATTGTCTGAAAAGAAAAGTAATTACTAGGCTTAAAACGTAAACATGTTTAATTGTTTTATGACATCCAGTTCTGGGCAAACATCAGAGAGATATGTATTTCTCACAGAGAAATGTTAAATTTTGTTAAGATTCTGTTAGGCTGGGAACTGAAGGCAGGTGACAAAGAGTGATGTCATCCAGGCTAACCCAGCAGTAATATGTCATATTAATTTAAGAACTCTCTCAGAGAGAGAGAGAGAGAGAGAGAGAGAGAGAGAGAGAAGGCATTTTGTATCTTGTCTTGGACCTAGAAACATCTATTCATCATCATCTGCATTGTCTTGCTAATAGTAAGTAACTAGGGTACAGTAATTTCTCTTAGACATAAATAGGAATATAGTAAAGATTAGTTTAGATGTTTTCTGTATTTATTTGAGACTGCCCTGAAATGTTGTTTTACATATTTCCTGTGATTCTGAACTCTGTAGTTTCTGTGTTGATTGAGTATTGTCTTGTCCTTTTATTATTTATTATTAAATATATTTAAACCTATCTTTGTCGATGATATTTGTGAGACATATTTAAGCTCTTAGAATACTTGCATATGTATTTGGTGACACTGTATAGGCCACTCTAATAGCCTTGATCTTGGTCACACTTACCATTTGGCAAATAGTAGCATTACTCAGTAGGATTGGTCACCCTTTGTAAGGGCTTTTATAGTAGCTGATAAGTAGAGGTTGGTGGCAGTGATAACTACCTTATAGTCTGGGTAGATAGCTAGCAAACCTGTGCCAGCCTTCCCCAGCAATGTCTCTGGGTTTGTATATAAATCAAATCCCAAAGTATGTGTGTGTGTGAGTGTGTGTGTGTGGGTGTGTGTGTGTGTGTGTGTGTGTGTGTGTGTGTGTGTGTGTGTGTGTGTGTGTGTGTGTCAGCTACTTGGGCAGGGACACAAAGCACTGGTTGGACAGACAGGGTTCTGGAGGTTTTGGCTTGACCACTCGGCTGAGAGCTTAACCCTATAGCTGTGCCAGTGAGGAACCTTATTGGGGGATCTGGAGAAAGAGGCAGAAACCAGCCCCAGACTGACTGTGATATCTGTGTGCTCTTAAGGGAAATTGCACTTTACTGTTTGTGTACTTTTCATCCTCCCATTGTGTATATCCCTCACTGTTGCTAGTGGTGAGGATTGAGGCTCCTTGATTATTGGGCCATTGCAGGGAGATCACGGGTATGTGACAGTGAGTTAGGGTGATTAATTCAGTGTGTGTGCAGAGTAGGGTATGGATTATGTGCTGTGCAACAAGTGCCTACAATCTTTGTGGTTGGGTTCCTCTTATGTGTATGTGCCTGTGTCTTTGTGTGTGTATTTTTGTATTTTTGTGTGTGCATGCGCATGTGGGTGTATGTGTCTTTGTGTGTGTGTGTGTGTGTGTGTGTGTGTGTGTGTGTGTGTGTGTGTGTGTGTGTGTGTGTGTGTCTGTGTGTGTGTGTTTATGCTCATGTGCCTGTGTGTATGTGTTTATTCATGTTCGTGTGTGTGTGTGTGTGTGTGTGTGTGTGTGTGTGTGTGTGTGTGTGTGTTTATGCTCATGTGCATGTGTGTATTTGTTTACTCATGTACCCACATATGTGTGTGTGTGTGTGTGTGTGTGTGTGTGTGTTTATGCTCATGTGCATGTGTGTATGTGTTTATTCATGTACGCATATGTGTGTGTGTGCGTGTGTGTGTGTGTGTGTGTGTGTGTGTGTGTGTGTGTGTGTGTGTGTGTGTGTGTGTGTGTGTGTATACAGTGTGCTTGCAATGATTGTGTAATAGTGGAATGTGAGTACTGCTGAGTGAATGGTTAATTACATGTTTCTGTGTATATAATAGGAGAAAGATGTTGATGTGATTCTTTGTTCTGAATGGCATTTACAGCAATAAAAGTGTGATCACAGTGTCAATTACATTGGTTTTGGGGGTTGGGGATATGTCCCCATGTAAAAAATGTGTTTTTGATGTGTCTGTTACATGGATGTTGAGTGCCAGGTCAGCTAAGTGTACAGATATGTGCACATGCATGTATTTGTATATTTCTGTGAGAAGACTAGCCAGTGTGCGTGATTTGTCAATGTGCTCTTCCCTGACGTGTGCCTCCACTAGTCTGCTGTTGATATTGAGCACCTAATCCCTTCAGACTTACTTTTCAGCATCAGCTGAATTTGTAAGTGTTCATTGGAGAAGCATTTTCATACATCTTGCTTATCAAGTGCAGTGAGCTGTCACTAGTAATATCTTCAGGGATGAACCGAGTATGACAGCAGCTGTGACAGAAGTATGTGCTGACTGAATACTGTCTATACAATGTCCTGAAAAGAAGATCAAACATACCTTGTTGTGATAATCCTGCTTGAATGAGCTGCAGAATCAAAAGCAAGTTCAAGAAAGCATAAAGCAGGAATTAAATAATCCTAATATAGGCTGCTAGTAAATCTATGAACCTATGAACCTACGAAAGCATAAAGCAGGAATTAAATCATCCTAATGGAGGCTACTAGTAAATAGGCTGCTACTTACCAAGACAGTGCAAGTTATACTCTGACTTAGAAAAATGGGTTATGCAAGGAAAATAATGCTTATCTGCAAGTAGGTTTTTTAACCACAGATCTAAATTTCATGTAGAAGCACTCCTTTAAGAACTTATAATGTTCCAAATTGCAAGTGGTTTAGTAAGAAAGTGATAGATACATCCACTGTTTTTGTTCATACAAGCTTACCAGTGACATTTACACTTTGGCAGAAGGCTGCAGGGTCTTCTGGGTAATGCTAAAGCATTATGTCTAACAGATGCATGGCACTGAAACACAACATGTGCTTTGTTGTGTAAAACAGGATACTGTGCTTTAGAGATTTTTTGTTTTCTATTTAGCTATCACATATTTAATTGCCATTAGTAACACTATGAACATTTAAGCCAGTGGATGTTAGAAAATGGAAAGATATTTAGCCTACAGATTGATGACATTTTCCTCTGTCTCAGATTATGAAACACCTTCATTACAACAATATTTTCTTTATAGAAAGAAACTATTCTACCAAATAAGAGAAGTCATATAGCCAGAGATATTTATCACTTCCTTTAAGGTTTCCAAGAAAACAAGTTTCATGTCAACTGCGATTCACTAGGACATGCAAATCAGAATCAAAAGCCTATATCACACAGAATAAGAAAAAAGAATAAGTTAAAAGCTGGGGAGAAAACTAAAAGCCTGCAAATTTTTTTCAGTGGATATTATCCTTCATCGCGATAAGCTCTGAAAAGATTTTTACAACTCATTTTACTTTCTAGAATTCAGTTATGTAATGGTGGATATGCTTTCATTTTAAAATGCAGATTGTTGATTTAAAGATGAGATTTAAGAAGTGTGACAGTGTAAGATATTGTCTGTTCACAAACTAGCAAATATATTTAGTTTATGTATTCAGCTTGTCTTTGAAAAGAACAGGCCAAAGTATTTTCACATCAGACAAAACAATTTAAAACAGAACATCACATTACAAGTCTAAACACAGTCTTAACAATTTTCCTTAAGCTATACAAAAATATCCAATAAACATTTAAAAATAAATGCTTTAACATTACCACTTGAGCAGCAAAAAGCACAAGTTTTTGTACTGCTTTTGTTGAACTCTTTATCTAAATATTATAGCAAATATCTATAAAAAACATGCAGATAGGTTCAGTTATATGGGTTTCCCTTTTTTAATTTCTCCAAATCTTTTGGGTTTCTAATACCATGAAGGGAATGGACCCCATTCCTAAGTCAAAGTACAATTAAAGTTCATGAAATTAGAATTGTTTCACTCTTTGATGTCAGCCAAAAGTGCTCTCTGCAGCACTCGCAATGTGCCCAGTAATGACTGCTGCAATTCGTATGGAGTTACATGTATTGGTAGTATATCTAAATATGACTGTAGACTCTTTTTTTTACAAGACCCATTGCCCCTACTACTATTGGAACTATCTGGATATCTTTCTTACACATTGCTCTCCTCTCTGCTTGCAAATCCTGATATTTTGTGACGTGTCTCTCTGTAGGCAGGACACTGTAGTTTTCTATACTTGCAACTATATTTATGCATTTTCCACATTTCTTGCCTTCTTGTCTGGTCCTTCATTATATATTCTTTCTTTTGTTTTTTGGCACATTCAGTTGCTGCCTGTTTTTTATCCAGGCATGGTTTGATTTCCATTCCTGCTTGATGCTGATATGCTTATGCTAGCCTAAGCAGAGAAGTCATCTTAAATTTATTCTTCTCATTTCAAAACTTTCACTACATTTGGGTCTTGTGAGGTCAGCAGATATGTCTGGCGTCCCATGATTGCAGATCTATACATGTAATCAATTTCAAGGAGGTCCATCCCTCCTTCAGGACAGGGAATATATAATCTTGGTATGCACTGATTTTTATAAATCATTTGGTGAGCATGAAGCATCCTTCTTGTTTTCTTGTCTAATCTATCCAACACATTTTGGGGCCAGTCAATCACTCGAAAACTGTAAGTTAGGACAGGAAGAGCAAATTGGTTAATAGCTTGGATTTTGTTCCTACATGTCAGCGCTGTTTTCAGGATTAATTTAAGTCTTCTAAAGTACTCCTTACTAAATTTTATTTGCATTTGTTCATGTTTTATTTTTGATCCTTCATCAATTCCCAAATATGTATACACTCACTCTTGCTCATGTTCTTTTATATCACATTCTTGTCCCAAACTGATGTTTTCTTGGTGCTGCAGTTTTCCTGCTTTAAAGGTTGCTTTTACAGAATTATCAAGACCAATGACATTCTTATATCATCTGAAAAAGTTTTGACAACTTGCAGTTGTATTTTCAGTTCTTCATTAGATGAGCTATACAGTTTCAAATCATTGACAAAGAGAAGATGAGAAGTCTTTACACTTTGTTGTTTTCTAGGAGTCATGTTATAGCCATGGGCTAAGTTAAGTAGACAGCTTAATGGGTTAAGGGCAAAGCAGAATAGCAGCGGTGACAGAGAGTCACCCTGGAATATTTTTACCGTGGAATAATTATTTGTCCTTTATCATGGCTTAATTGTAAAATGGTCTGCCACTGTTTCATGGTCACTGTAATGTAGTCAATCAGTGTAGGGTGTATCTTATACATTTGTAAGCACTCTTTTATCCATGAATGTGGGATACTATCAAATTTTTTTTGTAGTCAATCCATGCCTTACTTAAATGTGTCCCCTTTTTACAATTCTCCTCTATGACTTTATTTAACAGCAAATGATCCTTTGTTCCATATGACTTTCTTTTATTGTCCTTTTGCTGTATTGCCATAATTGAGTTTTCTTCTAAATGACTATAGACTCTGTCAGCATCAATTCCAGTGTTTATACATTTGTATACAGCATTTTTACAGAGTTTATACATCATCAGAAGGCATGTTATTCCAGTGTTTATACATTTTTATACAGTGCTTTTACAGAGTTTATACATCGTCAAAAGGCAAGTTATTGGTCTATAATTTTTAAGGCAGCTTGCAGGTACACTCTTAAGTAGAAGCATTGTTTTTCCTGTTGTTTGCCAAGTTGGTATCTGTTCGATGTGCGCATATAAATAGTTCTTACTCATGGCTAAATTGTTATGCAAAGATGGTAATACTTTTAACCAGAAGTTAAGTACTGCATCTGAGCCTGGGATTTCCAGTTTGAGGCTTTTCTTAACTTTGTTTCAATCTCTCTGGCTGTTACTTCATCCCATTTCATATTCTGTACCTTTAAACTTCTTATTCATTCTTTTACTTCTTCTAGCCATATAGCATCTTTGTTATGTTCCACAGGATCTTCATAGATAGTTCTCCAAATGTTATCTATTTTTTCTTTTTTTGGTGGTCTTTTGATTCCTTTTACTTTGTTTCCCAATTCTCTATAAAACTTTTTTGGGTCATCAATAAATTCCTTGTTTTGTACTTTTCCTTTATATTTATCTGCATATCTTCTACGTTTTTCTGCCTGTGCTGAAATTTTTAGTTTATTTGCAGTAGTGCATGATAGATCTTGATCCGTTCTAATACAGTACATTGCTTTTACCACGTCTATCTTTATAAGTATTTTTTGTTGATCTGTTCCCTCTTTTATAGTCTTCTAACAGTGACACTTCTTGTCTTAGTTGCTTTATAGTTTTCTCTATTCGATACTTCCATGATGGTCTTTGATTTCTCCCCTTTCTCTCCCTCACTGCCCTGTGTTCTTGTGGTAGAACTTCATCAGTTATTAATTTAACTGCACATTAATATATCCTGTTTACTTCTGTTATATTGCATGGATCTCTATGTGCAGTCCTAGTTATTGTGTTCATTTGTTTTAGCAAATTTCTGACTTTTTTGGATTTATTGACCTTCTGCAGTCTATTTTTTTCATTGATCTTAATATGTCTAGCTATCTCTATTAAGTCAAGTAACTCTTGTCTTAGCTCATTGAGGGCACATTTTTTGTTTTCCATTTCCTGTGGGCATTCTATATAAAGTTCTGTTGCATCTTCCTGTGGCACATTCTTTTCAGTTTCATCCTGTGCCATCAGCTGCTCTGTCATATGAGGACTCACTGGCCTATCACTCCTCAACATTAACTGTGTGAGAGTTTCTACAGTTTCCTGTTCCTTCCCTTGTCATCCAGCTTCAGGTGAAGGTTTATACCTGTTTTCTGTGGAGGGCTCCAAAATATCTTCATATAGCACCTGATGAATTGCTTCCCATTCCACTGGTTTCCCCTTAATTTGGAGTTCCATTGCGCTATCCTTTTGGGGTGCTTTTTGAATTAGATTTTCTACACTGAAGCCTTCACTTTGGAGGTACTCCATACCCTCAGTTTCTATTTTTTTACTCCTCCATTACTGATCTCCTTTTCTACTTTTCCTCTCTTTTCTTATTTTTTGTATTATAAAGTTTTCCATGTCCAGATTGTTTTGCCTGTATTTCTCTTCAAATATCTTTAGTGCTGCTCTTTTTGTATTGATTAGTTTTGCTTTCTCCTTTGCATATATATTACACCATATTAAATCTCTTTTTCTTCCCCATGTCCATATTTCTGCTTCAGGGATCTCCTGATCTTCCTGTTTCTTCTTATTTTGGGGACTTATTCCATCATGCTGTGATGTAACCTGTATTAGACCTTCTACATCATATCCTTCATTTCGCAGGCACTCCATAACTTCAACTTCTATTTTTTTAACTTATAGTTTACTAATCTGCTTTTCTGCATTCCATCTTTGTGATATTTTTTAATTGTGAAAATTTCCATGTCTGGATGCCTTTGCCTGTCTTTGAATATCTTTGGTGCCGCTTTCTTTATGTTGATTAATTTGGCTTTCACCTTTGCATAAATATTGCACCATATCATATCTCTCTTTCCCATGTCCATATTTCTTTTTTACACTTTTCAGAAATATCTAGGTTTTGTTCTTTATATTTAGTTTCTTTATAGTGTGTCTGAAGAAGTTTTAGGGTATGTATATTTTTTAAGTAGTTGACTATACCAGTGTTGGTATTTATATCAATAGCTCATGTTATTTGCAGATTGTTTGTGTGTGTGTATGTTGGGGAGACTTTTTTCTCAAGTATAATTCACAAAAAACATGAGAAGCTGCCATTCATAAAATATATGACTAGAGAAGAGTACACTGTTCTATATATTAATTTATTTATTGGACATTTGTTGACTGGATTAGTCCAAATGGGCAAATGGCCTTTTTCAGTGGAGACCGGAGGAGAAAAGCTCCAAAGGATACAAACATAGTAATGTATGACAAAAGTAGATAAACAATACAGAAGAAATACAGTATATAATTGGTACAAAAATTAAAATTACAAAATATGATCAAAATAATTATCAGGTACAATCAAACAGTTACAATTATATATTCACTAAGAATTAGGTCACAAAATTGTATGTTTTAGTGTAACATACAGTATTAATTCTGGGTAAGATGTGTTGAAATACATCTTACATTTTTGAAATAAGTGATAGAGGTTAATTTAGAGTCAGGAAATAGGTGTTGAAGTTAAGAAAAAGAAGAAGGGGAGAGGCAGATCAAGTAGGATCAGAGCAAGAGCGAGTCCAGGATTTTAACATTTTTTTAGAGTTTTCTTGAAGCAATTTGGGTTAGAAATAAATCTTAAGCTTAGGGGCAGTTTGTACCAGCTGTCAGTAGCCTGGAACTGAGTAGAGTGGCAAAAATATCCAGTGCATATATTAATTTCTCCTTTACTGATTCCAAAAGGCACTGGAAAGCATTTGGTCAAAAATGTTGTCCCTTCCATACTGAACTAATGTGTCAGTGTGCCTCGGTATCAGATCACTTATGGTAAAATGTCCAAGAGCTTGTGACTTGGGTGTCATTGTTTTGGGTGTGTATGGTGGGACATCACCCATATACCACATGATATTACTGATGTGCTGGACAGGTCTAGCTGCGGATACATAAGAATTCTACTACATATAAAGTCTCTACAGCCCTGATGTGGCTTAGTGGCATGTACAGCTCACAGTTTTAGAAGTTCACAAATCACTGTGTTACACTTTGACTAGCAGATACGTCATCTGGTGGTTTGTCTGACAAAACAGATCAATGCATTATACCAGTAAAGTGATTCATTCTAAGTTTATTATTTGGACAAACAACTTCCTTTACCCAAGAAATGGCGTGGCCATGAACATATTAAATTACATAGCAATCTACTATAATTAATAATTCAATAAATATTTCTGTTTGAATCCTCAATTGAAAAAAATAACATAGAAAACATGCAAACAGCAGCTAGCTTCATCAGGCGTGATAGAATAGCAATGGATCAATATTGTCTGTTCTGTATCAAAGCTGCAATTTCACAGACAGTGACTAGAGCTCTGCTTGCATTCTTGATAGCATATATAAGCATTTTGTGGTGCTGCTGTTGTTGTTGTTAAACATTGCCACTCTTACTTTGAACATATGTTTAGAAAAGCACCATTTAATCATAGACATCTGGTGTTCCTTTTTCCTTCAATCCCCCCCCCCCATACTAGGTAACACAACCAATAATACTCAAACTTAAATACAAGCATATGTTTAGCTTCTGTGGAGTGTTTAAACAGTGTATTTATTAAGTTTTCTCTCTCTAATTGATATAACTATTCTTTGATCAGTATGTTTAAGGCCCTGTCAGTTTTCCAACATACAAAATGGAATGTGTTCATTTAGCAACATAAACTATACCATCTGTATTACAGTGAGCATAGCTATTAAAATACATTGTTTTAATATGTTAATGTATAAAACAGACTTGGATGCTGCAAGTGCTACATTGGCAGCATCATATTGCCCAGTAACAGGCAATGATAAAATACAGTTTAGAGACAGGAGAAAACTGCATGGAGCAAGGTCTAACTAGTGTGACAGCATTAAGTCACTGAATCACACACTGCACAGATACAAGCAGCCACTCTGGTGCTCCCCTACCAACTATTTAACGGAGTTACATAGATACCTACACACACACACACACACACACACACACACACACACACACACACACACACACACACACACACACACTGACACAATGTCACTCATGCACAAACAGTCAAACATATCTACAGAGATCAAAACTGCTGTAATCCCAGCTCCTGTTATATGACTGAGTGAGTATACTCCATCAAAAGACGGTAGACGCTAGAGAATTTTTCCTCAGACAGACAGCAAATGTTGGAGGTGTGAAGGGGAAGTAAGAGAGAACTGGGAACATATTTTATGGGAGTGCAGTGAGTTGGTGGACTTTAAAAATTCCCTGTGGGATGCACTGTCAGAGATGGTGGGGTGGACAGATTGGTCTGATGAGGGAGATGATTTTTCTGAGCTATAATACAGAATTGGAATTGCCTAGACATGGTAAGGCCTTGCTGTGCCTCATAATTGTGGCTGCCAAAAAGCAGTTACTAGAAAATGGAAATCAAAATCTAAACAAACTACACTAGAAATAGTGAATATAGTAACAGAGATAAAACAACTGGAATTAAGATTTTTAGACATGGGTAGGAGCAAACTACATAAGAAAAAAATGGGAATTGTGGGAACAATACATACAAGGCAGGAATGAGGTTTAAAAGGTAGCAGAACTTAAATGAGCTATGTAATGTTTGAGTGAGAAAGATTGGGTAGATTATAAGTGATGTATAATGTTTGCAAATGGGAGTGTGTCACTATGGTTTGTGATGTAAAATCCTTGCAACTAGGATTGTGTTGGTGTGGTCTGTTTTCATTTTTATAAATGTATGATTGGTTTATCTTTACATGTGTGTATTGCACCAGGGCGAACAGCAATTTTCCGAAAGGCAGTTTGCAAAGTTTGCAAACGCCAAACGGAAAAAGGTTCGAATGTGCAATAAGCGACTGCACAGTGAGATTCGCTCATTGCACATTCGACAGTCTGGGGCAGACTGCACTATAGTGGGGATTGGGAAATGGTTTCTTTCCCCACTGTAGTGCGATCTTGGAGTTAGAATAATAAAGTAGGGGGTGTGGGGGGCACAAGGGTCTTGCCCCCCTGGATTACACTTTATCTAATTTTTATTTCAACATTAATGTTCGGAAATCAGCGAATCAGCTTTTCGATTTGCTGATTTTCAAACATTTACAACTGTTGCTGTTTTAAATTTCGTGGTTACGATTACCTCATATGAGCAATAGCACCACTGTATTTCGCTGTTATGAAGGTAAACTGTATGATTGCCTATGCAGTAAGTGATGGTTTAATAAAGATGCATCTTGTTTAAAAAAAGGCAGGAATTGATAATTTATGTAATATTATTTAGGTTATATGATATATAGCAAAATATTTGAAGTAAAATGTTTGCTATGTTAATATAGTTTGATTACTTTTATATGAATGTAAATTTGCCTATGTCACAAGTGATAATTCAATAAAGATGTTTGAGGAAAAAAAGACAGTATGCACTCTTCTTTCTTTGCTCTCCAAAGAGCACAGCAAAGCCATTCTTTGAGTTGCTCTACTATACTACTCCAGTCCTAACAGAATGTTCTGGAGAAGCACACATGAATAACAGCCATGCTCTTGGACTGCTACATTTGCATGTCACCTTTGCCACTGGTGTGGAGATATAGACCATAGCTATCATACAGCTGTAGCAGTGCAGAGATTCCTGGATTATTCCTGCATACTGCATCAAGCAGTCCTTCTACAAACAGGATTGCACAGTGCATTATACATTTATGAGTCCTGGCCATAGCTAGATTCACAAATACATTCACACCATTTCCATTGCTTGCATCTAAAAGTACCACACTATATATCTGTGCACATTTGTTTATGCTCTGCTAGTTTGCTAATGCTAAACATTACTTTAGAAATTAAATATGTAATAATTAATAGAAATATTTTATAAGTAAAACTTAAGTCTAGCAAAAAGAAAAATGTTCATGTCTTTGATAATCTATAAAATTCTCCAGTTGCTTTTAATAGCCTTTTCAGTGTTTCTACATAATGAACTATAGTGCAAAGACAATTCAGTGTGTTTTGTTTTCAGCTGAGTGATGTCATCAACATGAGACCTTTTGGTATCACTGGGTGACAAACAACCTAGAATATCAGCTTACATCTCATTTAGTACTTGTTCACATTTTTTTTCTTGACAAGGACTTATAATTCTGTCTTCTGAAAAAAATGCTTTTGTTCTCCTAATAATGATTTGAAAAATCCAATCAAAGGTTCTTCATAGTACTTGAATACACTGACTTTTGGGGAATATTAGATCTTAAGATACAATAGCAAAAAAACATAAAATTGTAAACAATTATTGACCTAGACAAGCTTCTGAGAAAGACACACCTTGTAAATGATTGTTGCTTTATGCTGCACCTGAGAAATCTAACTAGTATTTTTACTATTTGCTTACCAGTATTTAAGATAAAATATGTAAGACCCAAAACATCACACAAAGATGCTATCAGAGCTGGTTCTTCACTTGCAAAAATAATGAGCCTGTTGTCAATGTAGTAGGCAAATAATTTAACTGTGCCAAGTACACACTGGCTGCACTCTTTATATGCATCATGAGTGCATGCATAAATAAGGGTTACTGGTCCCCATGGCATTACTCGGTTTTTCCTATAATAGGTGCTGCGGTAGCATTGTTGCCTCACAGTAAGACGCTGTCCAGTTCGATTCTCAGCTAGAGCGTCTTCTGCGTGGAGACATGCATGAATGGGCGTACCTTCGTTGAAGGTTGTGGATCAGGGCTGGTAACTCGGCATGTTTTTTGAGCAAAG